>NW_025047682.1:644330-936830 GCF_018831695.1 Puntigrus tetrazona
GCTTTACGACCAATGAAATAAAGCCCTGAATTGGGCTGTTTTTCACAGACATGACACCATTGTCTCCAGGAACAGATGGTTTTGACAGAGAGGATGCCATGAGTGACAATAGAGCAGAGAGAGAGAGAGAGAGTTTTGGAGTTTTCTCTCTTGTGTTGAAGAGTCATTCTCTCTTTCACCGAGCACAAACAGTGAAGCTGCTGGAACAAAACCTTACAAATGAGAAAAGCAGATTAATTAAAGAATAGATAGAGAGAGAGAAAAGAATAGACTGAGTGTTTTGGCAGAGTGCCTGGGAAAGCTGCTCAAAGTTCCTTGTCATTAAGAAGGCAAGGGCAACTGGGAGCAGAATCTTTCATTCTTTAAGTGGCTAATTAAAATTCGGCACCGGCTCTTTTGTGTTTCCACAGTCCTTTTTGTCCACAGCTGAATTTGGGCTTCGGCCTGTACGGGAGGACATATCGAATGCGCTCCTCTTCTCTTTTGGTCCTCGCTCCTGGCAGTCTGATTTCACAGAGGCCTGGAGACAAGGCAGGGCTCAAAACAGACAAAGTGGGAAAGTTTGACCAGAACATATTGATGAACAGGAACACACAGATAGATGTTCAGTATGTCCTCTTTGCATAAATGCCATTCAAACAGAATTTAAAGACATTAACCAAAATGGACCGCATTTATTTTATTAATAAATGTCCCTTGAATGCATAACATTTAAAATTTCAAAAATGTATTCTTAGTTATTTATAACAAATACATATATTTAATAATAATAGTAGTTATTTATTTGTTATTGTAGTATATTTGAGGTAGTATGGGTCATAATTCATATTTTGAGTTTAGATATTTTCATTTGAATTTGTTAGGATTTTAGTAATTATTTTATTGTTGTTATTCTAAGTATCAATTATTTTACTATTTCTCTCTCTCTCTCTCTCTCTCTCTCTCTCTCTCTCTCTCTCTCTCTCTCTCTCTCTCTCTCTCTCTCTCTCTCTCTCTGTGTGTGTGTATATATATGTGTGTGTGTGTATATGTATATATATATGTGTGTGTGTGTGTGTGTGTGTGTTTATATTTTACGTATGTGTAAATAACAAAAAACTTTTGTATCTAAGAAACTGTTCTGGCTACGTGTCAATCAAAACAGTCACATGCTGTTGCAGAGATGAGAGATTTGTGTTCTGTGGAAGAGAAAAACCTACACACACCTGCTCTCTCCTCTCTCTCGCTCTCTCTCTCTCTCTCTCTCTGTCTCTCATGTGACTTTGGCTTTCAGACATAGCTGTGTTTATTAAATCTGATGGGCTGAAACTTGGTTTGCCAACACTTGTAAGGTTTGTGGCTTTAAAAAAACATTCATGCAAGATTTCCTCAAGCAGAACTGTATATTTTGTGAAATAAGCACTAAATATGTTTAAAAAGATGTAAATTCTGACCACAGAGATTGCACACACATTAGATACGGGAAACGTGTGCTGTGTCCTTTGACATGTTGGTTAGATGCTGTTTCTTGTCTAATTAGGCAGTTCTTGGCAGGAGCGAGCTGCAAACTAGACCAGACTTTATGCAGATTGTCAAAAATCTGGCTGTGCTAGACCAACAGAGGCCCAGCACTGCGCCGGAGACACAGCTTTGTGTGTGATCGGATGAAAATGAGCTCTAGAAGGTAAGGTTGTCAGATTTCCATCGGGCCTCCTCGGAGACCCTTAACTTGGCCAATGAGAAAAGTGAGAGAAGAACCCCAAGATGATCCACACATCAAAATTTGACTTGAGCACTGATAATAGAGCAGCCATTTAAAAGAAGAGTCGTTTGGGACTCAGGTGGGCTGCTTCCTGTGGAGCCACAGAGCCAAAAACCCATTTAAGACTCTTAAAGGCTCATCAAGCAGAGCGAAGATGAAGAGTCTCACTTTCTGGAGAGGGAGAGAGAGATTGGTTCTCTCGTTCCTGGGGAAACGGCCCCTCCCCTCTCATCCTGCCATCTGCTCCCCGAGAGGCACTGAATGATGCATCTCAGCCTGAGGATGAAATCATCACATGGCCAGGAATGAGAGCAGGGCCTGTGTGTGACCTCAGCGGGTGACGGAGGGTCCTGACGCCCGTCATACGGGGCTGGATACGACAGGGCGCCATTTTAATCGCACAGTTCACAGACATAATGTCCCCTCGGGCACACCTGAGCCAGAGGTCAGACACACAGACCGAGCAGACAGACACTCATAACAATTACACATCAGCAGGTCACATGCTCTCATCTGTTTCTGTCTCCTGCTGGGATCAACGCAACTAAAAATCTGACTTTTTTTTCCTCTCTCTCTTTCTGGCTACATTCGCACTGTCAGTTATTGGGATTGACAACCACATTTAGTTGCAGGTGTGGATTTTGAAAAGCGTTGTTCACAAAACCGCTTACAGTAGTGACTTAAATGGTGTCTATATAAACGTGCAATGGATGAGCAGCTCCAGTGGAGAACAGCGATGAGACATTCGGTTAACACACAGCTCGTGTCTGCATCTCTGGAAGTTACTGGAACCACACATGGAAACCTGCTTTATTGTATTTATTGACGTTTCTCTATATACCTATTGTTCTTTCTGTCTGTCTGTTCTAATGACATCCTGTCATTCGCTCTATATACTGTTTTGTTTGTCACTTTATTATTTTATCATTTCTCTGTATATTTCTCTTTTTTTATCTCCAAAAAAAATATATTTTCATTTACATATATTTACACACACACACACACACACACACACACACATATATATATATATATATATATATATATATATATATATATATATATATATATATACACACACACACACGCATGTTTAAATATTTAAGAAAAATGTGTCATGTTTATATATTAAATAGGATTAATTATTATTTATTGTATAAATATATATTTACAAGGGGAAAATACATTTATTTATTTATTTGGAAAAATTATCTATATTATCTATAGAAAAATATATCCACCTTTTTCTTAATTAATAATTAAGACAATACATTATAATAACATAAAACACAAATATTTAGCATCAAGCAGTAAAATGAACTGTTTTGTACAGCTAAAAATAGCCGAGACCGGAAACTAGACCTATATAATTTGCACATTTCTGTGTAAGAACAAAGTCGGCCATCAGTCTATCAGAATATCTTTATATATCTCTGTTGTCCTCTTTAACACTCCATTATTGTTCTGTCTTTTCCTTAATACTGTATATTGATCGATCTGTCTGTAAAACTTTTACATCTGTTTGAAGAGTGTAGAGACATTTGACTGCGAGTTGTGCAACACACATAAGACGTGTGAATGCCACTACTCACTGTCCTCTGTATAAAACAAAGTAAAGTGTGTGTGTGTGAGAGAGATGTGTTTATTCTTACATTGTGTTCTGTACACCCTTATAACTGGTGGAGTTAAATCAGGATGTAACACAGTCATGTCAATAATGGTAGCCGTGAGTTGCTCTGTTAAGCTGTTTGCTATGTGGGTGGTGTTGTGTGATTCCTCAAAGGGTTTGATTTAACACTCTCTCTCAGAAGAAGAACCCTCAGCCTCTCTTTAGCAAGTCACTTCAAGAGCAGTCAGAGGAGAGGCCAGACAGACGGCACTCTCCTCCACACTATAGACATGGAGATGGATGTTCAGATGTTTGCTGATTGTTTTACTATAATCAATATGTTTGAGAGATCAGAAGCAAAAGGGAACCATGTCAGACAACTCTAAAGAGCTTTTTCTGAGTAAACTGGCTGGTTTGTGTATGTTTAATGAGAGTCAGGGAGAGAATGAGGATGAGACGGGGCGAACTACCGTAGGCAATATATACCCTGGCATTATCTCCATCAGTCTAATATTTGCATGCAGAAAGGAAAGAGAAACCGGAGCTGTTAACAGCATCTTCTTTCAGCCTGCGGCTATTATTACTGACAGCCTTCATCAGAATTACCATATCTGAATCCTAACGCTATTAACTGAACACTGTGGTTGCAAACGTGTACAAATCTCAGACATATATACAGCGACCTTTTATAAGAACAGGAAAACTTTGAGTAGGTCAGCTAGGTAAAAATATCTTTGTGAGCGATCACAAACAAATGACTCTAATGAGCCGGTTCCTTTTTAGTGAATCAAAAACATGCATAGATCAGAACCAGTGCTGCCTGATTCCTGAAACGAATGACTCTTCTTCTAATGAATAATAACTAAAGGACTAGCTACTATACGCATCAATATCCCTGCGGTATCTTTAAGATTCTGCACTGTTTTTTAGGTCGCATCAAAGCAAAAAATTGAAAAGGATCAAAACATTTATATTCAGGTTTTTCAGGTGGTCTGTTCCTGTTGGATGTCTGCACTTCAGATAAAAACATTGCAAAATTGCACATAATCAACCCACCTCAAGATGCAAGTGGGCCTTTGATGGAGTTGAAGGGCTAGACAAAAACAGGTCTTGCTCTAATCAGGGAGTAACCAGACAGGTTTCGGATGCTGTGGTAGCAGCATATATCAAACTTTTTTTCTTTGTGAAACCTAGTACCCCAAACATTTGTGCATCAGAGAGCCGTATCCTGAGGGCAGAGTTTCAAGCATTTTTTTTTTTTTTTTTTTTTTTTTTTTATTCAGTAAGCTTTCGGTTGTAAATGTGGTCTTCTTACTTCAAGTTGGTCTTTCAAAAACAGCCACCAAAAATGAAATATGCATTTATTGGTGATCAATATAGTACAGAGATGTTGACGGTGGGAGGGAATGTTCTGTAGATTCACACACATTTTCCTGCTCTAGTACTAGGATCATTTTAGAGCCACATGCCCTCCAAAAGCTTCAGACCCCCTTGTCCACACTTTTAACAACTTTTGAGTGAACATTTGATTTGCCTTTTAGTGCCATCTAGCTCTGATCAGTGCTTTGAGAGGTTTGTGCTGTTTTATATTTACTTTTTGAAAATTGTTTACATTTGCATTTTAGCCTGGATAAAATGAAAATTTGTTTATTGGTCAGATTTAACTCTGAGCCGTTAGTTTGAGAGCCCTCATGTATTGGCTTCTGAGGTGATTCAATATTTTTAACTAGGAAAACAGATTGTCCCTGATTGATTCCTGTGAGAGTTGAGAGTGTGTTGATCTAAGCTGAGTGGGACTCTCTCAGCTCTTCCTCAGTTAAAAGGCCTCTAATTGATTCTTATCAGCAATATTCTCATCTTATTAAAAGCCCTAATTGCCATGGTTGCAGAGTGGCCGGCTGTGGCGGCAGGCTTCAGTCCGTCAGCGAGACTGTTTACACTCCAGTGCCCTTTTCTCACACCGGAACTGGGTGTTCAAATGAAATTACAGATATGCTTTTTGGAGATCCTTTTCTGCAGCCCTATCAGTTTTCCATACTGTAGAGGTGCAATGCATTCAGGAAATTGACCATACAGTGAGTGCATTGACTAGATTTGTTTATAAAGTTTATTTCATTGCTGTGCTTTTGTGACATTTAGGGGCTGACAAATGTGATATGAATATAATTCTCAGAAGAGTGGAAACCCTGTTAGAGTCAGAGTCAGAGAAACACTTATTTGCAAATTGTACACACACACACATTTTTAAAAATGTTTTTATGTTATTCAATGTGTCAAAACATCATGTGGTGCAACTGTCCGGCCATTACCTTTGTCTTGGAGCCATCTTTGAAATTCATTTATTTAGATGTATTAATTCATTTGGAATTATATTTATTTATAATTTTTATAATTATATTTATGAATTTTGGACATTTAAAAACAATTTTTTGCAAATAAGCTCTTCGTATAAACCTGGTATCATGATTCCGAATTTGATTAATTAACAAAAATGTGCTCTATTTGTATAAAATTCAGGTTTATGAATTGTTTATTGTTGGTGGTCTGTGGGCATGACTATGTGAGGTTTGGTCCGTGATGATGCAACAAAGAATGAGACACTGAAAACACGCTTTTTTTGTAGTTTCTCTCTTGATATTCTCCGTATTACAGATGTCAGGTGGAGATCAGACCTCAGCGGAGAGGATCTGGATGAAAGCGAGGCAGTGATCTCAGCGGATTATTTCTGATGTATCCTGGGCTGGTTTGTAGCTGACATCTCGTGTCTCCCCAGCTGTGTTTGGGGCTGGAGTTGGTCATATCCTTTATGGAAGTGCCCGACTTTGCTCGTAATAACTGTAGTGTACTGAGGTAAAGCTCCGATTCTGAGCTCCAGCGCACAGAGAGTATGAGAGAGAGATTGTTAGAGCGGTCAGAGCGGCCGGAAATCAAAGAGAGGAGAGGGAGGCTTTGTACAATTACCATGCACTGATGATACAATGCGCTTTCTCTCTGTCTGTCAGGAGATGAAAGTCTTTTTCTTTGTATTGATGCTCTTGATCATTCACAGGTCTGTAAAAAGGTGCAATCGCAAAGACGAGCGGAGAAAAAAAAGTCGTAAGTCGCAGTCTGTCCGCTTTCATTTAGCAGTGTGATTTTTCACAAGTCAACGGCGGCAGCTGCAGAGGAAGAGATCTCAAGTTTACAACAACCGCGCTTATATTCATTCATTCTCTCGACGCACGGCACAATTCCCGCTCCGCTTCCGACGGGGGAAGCGTTCTCGCAGGGAAACAGTTCAGCGGTGGGTTGTCGTTGCTGCGAGCAGCATGTTTGCCAGGCTGTTCAGCATGACTCATGAATTATGGATTTGGTGTGTTCATGTCAGCCGTCCCACAATGCCCCGCTTCTCCGGGGTGACAAGGAAGTGTGACGAAGAGTCTTTTCTCTCTCAGCGGAGGCCCGATTCCATCAGAATCTGATAGCTCACTGCTCTGACTCCTCGACGAGCTGATATTTCACAGTATAACAGTCAGGGACGTGCCGCAGAGCAGACGAATGGTGTATATGAATCTGATCTCTGTGTGCAGATGCTGTGCTGTACTTTAATCAGGCCAGACAGCTGTGGGAGTTTCATGTGTCCTCTGTGTCTGTGCGAGAGAACAGATGGCCGCCCGCCCGAGGTCTCGGGCTCTTTTCAGCCGACGCAGGAAATGAGGAGAGGGGTTGAAGCGCTTCCTGATGGACGTAGGAAGCGGGTAAGATAGGAGTTCAACCCCCTGACCTAAAGAAGCTTCTTAAAGCTGTTCTCTTGTGACAGCTGTACTGAGGCACTATACGTGTGTGATCCTTTTAGGGGCCAACCTTGAGGAAGAAAACATTTTATTTATATGTCATTTATATAAATAAAATACACATTTGGAGACATTTCACATAAAAAGCTTCCGAGGGGTCATTGATCACATGATGGCCTTTGGTTAATATAAATCTTTTTCTGTCATGACAGCTCTCGGAGGAATTGGCATGATAATGTACACAACAATGTATTTGTGCTTGGAGGAATGAATCTTGGAGGAGTAAAAAATATTTCTGCTGCACATATAACATGAGTAAACCCTATAGCATACATATCTGGGGTTTTCAAAATATTTTTAAATGTGAATAGCATTTTTTTTTCTGTCCACATTATTATTGAGATTCAAATGTTACGAAAACTGTTTCATGTATGTTCAGCCAGTTTTTTTTTTATCCGTTTGAACTGTCTATCTTTCTGAGAGATATAAGGAGTTGGAAGGAGTTGAAATAAGAGTATAGCTGTGTAAGTGAGTGTGTTTCATTTTTTTATGGACATATGTCTTAGACTTATTAATTTCTATAAATTAAAACGTAAATGATCTCAAACATTTTGTTGGGTCTCGAAATAGATTATAGTTGTCGAGGTGGGTCGTGGAATGGAAAAGTTTTGGAACCCCTAGCATGCATGATCACCCTGTACTAGATCTATACAGGTGGACCTGGGGAAGGTGGAGGGTTTCTAAAGTGCACTGAAGACTTCTATCACATGACGATAGAGAAGAGAAACAATCAGACACGCGATAATGATGTAATTACGTTTCTGAGTTAGATCTACCGGACTACACCATCTAGAGTTTCATGCCAGAACTTTTTTTTTTTTTTTCAACTTAGTTTGAACTTCAACATAATTTTTTTTTTTTTTTTTTTTTTTTTTTTTTTTTTTTTTTGCATATATCAGGTTCTCACCTGTGCAATATGCACTACCTTCCAAATGTTTTGCATCTGTTACCTGTATAATTTCTGCATATGCCAAAATGTATTTTATTCATCTGATAGCAAAGGTTAATTCTGAAATGTATTTTATTCATAGCTTGGATTTGATTTTGATAAACATTTGGGGGGAAAAAAATTACTTCCAAGTTATCACTTTTGATTAATTTAATCAAACTTTTAACTTAATAATAAAATAGATATAAAAAGTATTTAAAATGTTATCGACCACAAATGTGTTAATGTAATTTAGTGATAAACTCAGGGCCACAGCTTGAATTCAGAGTTGGTGCTGGTTTGCCTGTCTCACCTGTGTCCTCCATGGTCACGTCATCAGGTGTTGTCAGGTGTCGCTGGATTGGAGAGGAGGTAATGATGTGAAGCGTAGGCAGATGGTGGGTAGAGCCGGTTCAGTGGTGTTAGAGAAACCCTGTGTGCAGGTTGTTTTAATTGAGTTGAATTAAACTGATGTCAGTTACGAATGGAGATGAGAGAGAAAATCTGTGCCGTTGATCAATAAAAGCCATTAGTCCTTTCGATCAGAACTGTACAGCTTATTTTTCATTAAAGAATCTCATGTCACGCTAATCTACCTTCTCCCTTTCTTTCTTTGAGTTGTTGTTTAGCTCTTGGTTTGTTTGGTTTTTTTTTTTTTTTTTTTAATATGTGTTGTCTTTCAGAAGAAAAGCCTGCTCTAAGGATTACATCTTAGAGTTTTCTGTTGGAATTTGGTGTTATCTGTCCAGTTAAAAAAAAAAAAAAAAAAAAAAAAAAAAAAAGGGCCTCTGTAAGGATTATGTCTTTGAATTTTCTGCTGGAATGTGCCGTTATCTTTCCAAAAAAGAAAAAGAAAGAAATTAATATTTTTTATTCCTAGGAAACCCTGTGATTTAGTGATTCCCTCAAGGAAAAGCAGCTTTAATCTCAGATGAAAGAATGCTGGAATATTGTGATCCTCTCTTCTACGTGTGGATCATGTGTAGTTATTGTCAGAGGTGTGTGGTGAAGGATTGATCCGACGCTGTAAGGAAAGGATGAGCTTGGATGAGTTTTATTCATATTGGCAGCGTGTTGTGGATGTCTGATCAAATGCAATATGAGGCTGGCAACCAGCCTGTCTCTCGCTCTCTCTCTCTTAGTTTCAGAGGGAGTCGTTTGCTTCTCTGCAGGTTATCCAAACAGAAGTTCTTGGCGCTTGCTGTAATAGTGATGCTAACATGTTTGCAGTCGGATTCCACTGAGCATTATTATGATGAACTTGCATCGAACACACAACCTCAAATACACACAGCTTCATGCTCCTAAAATACACATACACACCTAAAACACACACTGAGATTTGTCTGGAGCTCCATGGAGACGGATACAAGAGTTTAATTTTCTTCATTCTCCGTTTCTCATATTAAAACCTTTTTTCTGCCGTTATGCTTTCTGAAGCCTGAACGCTCCTCTGGGGGTTTGTGCTTCTCCGTCTCAGGTCAACGGGCCACCGTTGTCTTCTCGCTTTCTTTCTCTTAGCTTTACTCTGACAATTTATGCAGCATTTGCTTAATGTTTCAGATTAATCTGCAAGGAACTTCAGAGCACAGAGCGTTCTCTTTGAAAGCCGCCCCTTCTGATAGCAGGTTAACAGAAGTGGGCCAGATGCAAGCGTGCGCCTTGAGATGAGGACTTCTCTTTAAGAAGAGAAGAAAAAAGCCAACAGAGAGGAAAAGGATCTTAAAAATGTTCTGCTTTGGTCTTCGCTAATTTACCTTTAAACGTCTGGAAAGCGTTCACACACATTGGCTGGGCTTCAGATGTTCTGAAACATGCGTTTCGTCTAATGACATGTGAATGTGTGAATTATTCACAATAATCAGTTTTTAAAATAAATATATATATATATATATTTAAATTCAGTGTTTCTATATTAGAGATGCTTGGGATGTCTGTCATGTTTTTGTAGGGGAGAGACTAATGGTTGTTATGCACAACATGATGTAGTCAGAAAGATAGAGTTTGGAAGAAGAAAGATGTTTGACTTTGTCCCTTCTCTTTTTTACTTTTATGACTTTTTATTCAGATTGGACAGTAGAGAGGCAACAGGACATTACTGGGAAGAGAGAGGGGAGCAGGATCTGCAAAAAATTATGTCGCTGCTATATGTCGACACACTAACCTCAAGGCTGTTGGTGCTGACATATTATTCATATTTTAATAATGCTTGTTTGTTTTATCATTATAGTTGACTTCGTAATAGCTTTATTTTGTTGTACACGGCCCATCTAACACTGAGCGGACAGGAGTCTTGTAGGCCCTCTGATATTGTGCACAGTTGGACGTCGTGATTGACAGCTCTCCTGCTATGCGTGATTGGCTTCCTGCTGTGTCCATCCTCAAGTGACATCACCTGCTGATTGTAGTTCCTGAGTGACCGTGTTTTTGTCTGATTATGTCTTTCTTTCTTTCTTTCTTTCTTTTTCTTTCTTTCTTTCTTTCTACCTTCTCCCCTTCAGTCCTTCCTTTCTTACTTCCTTACTTTTATTTAGCCCGTCAGCTTTTTTTAAAGTCAAACTTTCTTTTGATGTCTGTCATCGTTATTAGAGTCTTTAGCTTCTAAATGATAAACAGATGATGATTTACTGGCATCTAGAGCTGGAAGCTGCCAGGCTTCAGAGAACAATATAATCCTCCCATTGCCACAGTCATTTTCTGAACGTCTGTCCTGCCAGTAAACCCTGTTTGTTTTGTTGGTGTTTTTATAAATCTTGGATGAAAGACATTGAAACCCATTCAGCTGCTGCCAGCAGTGGGTGGGCCTGGGGAAACACACACACACACACACACACACACACAGTCTAACAGTCGTCAGTCTTACACGGTGTATAAAATAAAGAGGAATCGACACAGGTTAAAGCTGTTGTCGTCTGGTGGGAGAATTGTAATGTTGTCATGGTAATTGGGGGTGTTAGAGGATGATAAACCTGCTCGTGGTGGACTCTGAGAGGGTGTGAATTACATCTTATCAGGATGAGTACAGAGACAACACACTCCCACATACTACAACACAAACCTGTGGACGTAGACTCATCACTGACCTGTTTTTACTTCAACACCTGAGCAGACTGTGATCTCACATGCTTTATGTGTGAATCTGATCTCATAGATTCTGCCTTCAGTGTTGATCTGACATAAGAGTGATTTATTCACATCGATGTTGACATTTGTTCATACTGATATCTACACAATGTACCTTTTAAAGTTGTTGATAATTGTGTAAATATTGGCTGATATTGGATGCATTATAATGCATACTTATGTTGCCTATTTTGTTTGAGTATATACAGTACAAACTAAGCCTAACCAATACTACTGTTCAAAAGTTTGGGGTCAGCAAGATAAAAAAAAATTATATTTTATTTGAAAGAATACACCGAACATTTAAACAAATGATCAAAGATATTTATAATGTTAAATGACAGCTTTTGCAGTCTCTGAAATTTTTATGTCAGAGACATTTAAATATATATTTATATATATAAGCAGAACACTTTGTTTGAAGTTGTAATATTTCACAATGCACAATGTTTTGATCACGTAGGTTAAATGCAGCTTCTGCAGAGACTTCACACATTGTATGTTTTGGGTTAGATTTGGTTTGAAGTGTTTGTAGTGTAGTCTGTGGCGTGTGCAGGATGTAGCAGTGTTTGGAGGTTTGTGCAGATTGTATTCAACACAGCAACAAATGAGCATTTTATCCAATGAAATTCAGTAGAATCTATATGCATTTATTCAGCACAGAAAGAGCTTTTGTGTCAGTTGCACATGGCGTGTGATTTAACATACAGACAGATCTGAAACTTACACACCGCCTCAGGAGCAGAGAAAATACTACTGAAGACAGACAGAGAAAGAGGTTTCCCTCCTCTGTGCTTATCTTCTGATGCTCTGCTCTATAAGGGAGAGAAAGCAACATCTCTCGTATATTAGTGGTGCGAATTACTGTACAGCGGCACAAACGGCTCCTCTCTGTCGTTTTAAAGACCCCCCTGACAAAACTAGCTGTCATGTTAATCCAAGATGAAATAAATACAGCAATGTCTTGCCGGATTCAAATAAGAACTCCCGTGTCTACCATGAGCTATTAAAAAAATTGCTGGCACAGTTTGCCTGCATGTGAAAGAGGGTGAAGAAAAAGATTTGACTGACATTTAGCTATTGTTTTCTATCGTGATGGAATGTGTCATATTATTGAAACGGCATTTAAAAGAGATTAGGAACTAATCTCTAAGAAAACACTGGAGATGAATATAATTAAGCAGATATAATTGAATTCATTTCTTTTCTTCTTAAGCTCTTTATGCATTTCTATTTTAGAGCAGATTATCAGACTGACACAGGAGAGATTCAGTTTATTTTTGCTTTGTCTGGAACCTTATTACGTATCTACGGTCTCTGATAAAATGGAGATCCTCTTAAAGGTCTTGAAGGATCTTAGCTGTGTTTAAGAGGGCAGGTGGAGAGAGATCTGTTTTGTAGATGGAAAAGGTTTTAAATCCTAGCGAGAGGAGGCAGCTACCTTTTTATATGACTGAGTATGTATATAATGCATGAATCTGCTTTTTTTATTATTATTATTTTAATTTCAGTGTTGCAGTTAATGCTGACGATTGATTTAAAAAAAACAACAAAAAAACTAATCACAATTAGTAACTAATCACAATTTTCTCAATTTTAAGGCAATTAATCCTTCACTTTATATTAAAGTTTTTAAATGTACTTTAAATATACTTTTATATTGCAATAATTTCACATTTAATCTTCAAATTAATGTACAAACAACATATTTTTATTATTTGTTTAATGGCCTCTTTTTATGACTAAAGGCAATGTGATACCATGTAATACTGATTTTCCCTATAAGAAACTTTTCCATAATATTTAACCTTTGACTATAGCCATGAAACATTACATTATAATCAAGAACTATCAATTTGAACATTTATTAGACTTTTAAAATAACTTCTAATTTAACTTAAAACAATCTTCACCTAGACCCATTATGATATATGTTACATTTAGCAGAAATACTCAGAAATTGAATAAAGTTAGCAAACACGAAACTCTAATCTAAATACAGGTAACAGACATCACAGCAGCTGGTAATTGTTAGACATCACAATTAGATTGTTTTTGACTTCTAACTCTTCAAATTTTCTTTTGACTTCTAATTCTAAGAGCTGTCACGGCTGAATGTTAACGCAGTTAAATAATTTTAATGAATGTGCTAATTTTGACCGCACTAGTTGCAATATATGCACATATGCTAGATGGAAGCAATGGCTGTTACATTACATCGCAATATAGTTAATGTTTAGAGTTGATAGTAAAAAATAAATAGTATTTCTCAGTTTTGCTTAATTTACCAAAAACAATCATTGGTTATTTGGATTGAGCTTTTTTCTCTTGTACCTCTTCAGTACTTTTCATGTGTGTATACACTGGTGCTTAGGAGTGACAAAATTCATTAAATAGACCATAATCAGTCATAGCCTATGACGTCATTTGCATACACACAGTTTTAAAATACACTCTCTCTTTTAAAATCTGAGCTTCACTTTTTCCCCTCATATGGCATGTGTTTGGAGACGAATGCAGCTGGCTTCATTGCACAGAATATGTGCTTGTGAGACGCGTGCACATAACTCGTAAAACCCTTAACTATGATTGTCTGGTACATTTGTTACTTAAAGCACTCCCAGATACTTAGTGTTTTTTCTTTATCATTTGTAAGTATCTTATAATTTTTTTGTTTAGATCTGCTTTGAATGAGCAATAATTAATTGTATATTAATATAATAATAATAATAATAAATATAATAATATAACAAGTGACATAATTGGTTTAAAATGTAGCCTGCTTATATACCCGAATAAAAATGCTCAATCTATTTTATATTGTCGTGATGCTTTGTGATGCATCGTATTATTGAATTGAATTGACATGATAATCATAATTGCATTTAATTTAATTTAATTTAATTGAATCGTGGAGCCAGTGTTGAATTTACACCACTTTTTTATATCTAATATTTTTAATTATAATCATGTTTTTATTTAAAATAAAATTTTTCTGTTTTTAGTATACTTTAAAATGTATGTTATTCTTGATTTGGTGGTCATTACTTTAATATTTAATGTCACATGGCTCTTCAGAAATATTTATTAATGTTAGAAAAGCTGAAAGCAGTGCTGCTCAATTTTGTGATTATTAAAATATTCTGTTTAATATTCTAGAATATTCTGTCAAATCGAAATATTCTGTAATATCAAAATGTTCTTTCAGTATTCTGAGATTTTTTTTTTGTTGAGGAATAGAAAGTAAAAGCAGCATTTATTTATGTAAAATGTAATTATTTTGTAATATTGTAAATGTCACTTTTAAATGTTAACAGTTTAATGTGTTCTTGCTTAGTAATCATATTTTAATTAATTCATTAATTAATTAATTGATTTAATTTAATATTACTGACCCCTAACTTTTGAATGCCATCTCTGAATGTTTTTTTTTTTCGATTGAACACGTTTAATTCCTTACGTTGGTGATTTCTAGGGCTGCACAGTTTTGGCTTCATGCTAAGTTTGTGCTTATGTTGGCTGAAAATATTCCCTAAATAGGCAGCTTTGTTGATTTTTGACCAGAGCCAGAGAGAAAAAGAGGATTGATGTGAATTTCTGTGTGGCCCTCACCTCCAATCACAGTCTGGAGAGAAAAGAGTAAAAATGCCATTACTTTTCTCATTACATAGAAAATGACAGAAAGCCCCCCTCTCTCCCTCTGCTTCTCTATTCCACACTACCTCTCTTGGTTTCTAAGTCTCTTTCTCCATCTCTGTCTTTTCTCTCTTTTTCTTTCCATCTGTCCGTTTTCCCCGTCCATCTTTCTCATTCTCCATCTGTCTCGCTTCTTTCTCTCAGTGTCTTTTTGTCTCTTGTCTCAGCTGTAATTCTCTCCGTTTCTTTATTTGTTTCTCTCTCCGTATCTCCATCTCTTTCCCCTCACTTCACTATGTCTTTGCATTTCATTTGCTCTCTAATTCTGGTCATCTCTTTTATCTTGTTTACACCATATTTTTGAGTGATCTGATCACATGGGAAGATCTAAGGTGTGATCATGGTCCAAAATCTTTCGTGATTTGCTTTTGATCACATTTCAAGGTTAGTAAACTTTTTTTTTTTTTTTTTTTTCTTTTTTTTTTCTGGCCAACAGAAAACAACGCCCTCATTTGTCAGTCATTGATTGCTCTTAAACCAGATTTTCAAGTAGTCAAACTGTTTTGTACAGCTAAAAAAAAACAAAAAAAAACAGCTTTGGCTCCTGGGTTTGCTTGTCATCAACTTGCAAACAGATCAGAAGCCATTACTTTAACATCCGATGTGGAAAGATGCAGGTTTAATTAGATCTAATGCAGCTAAATGTAAATGATGATGGATGATAAATTAACAGAGACACGTTCAGTCTCTCTGTATGTGTGGCGGAAATCTCATGGAAAAATCCAAACAGACAGGCGCAACAGCACAGCACTCGCTTAAAATCACAGTCAAAATTCAAACGCATTTGCTAATTTGTTACAGTCTGTATTCATGCTCAACTAAAACTCACTGATTACATTTATGCCTACTTCAAACATTCATTAAGGTTTAATATTAAATATAGTTTTTTATGTTTAATGATTTATGTTTAAATATACAAATTGTATTAATGAAAAGCATTAAAATGAAATAATGTTTTTTAAAGCTGTTGTTGCCAGCAAAAGAAATGACATATTCATTAAATATAAAAGTTTTCAAAAAAGGTTTACATTTTTCATCGCCCCGTTTGTCACTACCCTCTTCCTGTCCGTCTCTCTCCACCTCTCTCAGTCTGTCTTCCCCGTTTCTTTGCTCTGCTATCGATCGGTCAGCTCTGATGGAAATGTGCTTTTACTGGCTGCTGCTGGTGGAGACGGTTCAGGCTGTTGGATGCTGTCAGACGCTTTCGCAAAGGAATGAAGAAAAATGAGATGAATAGATTGCAGGGGCCGGAGGGAGGAGGGGAGGGCTGATATCGGCTGCTCTGCCTCTCGCTGGCAGTCGTCACAGAGCTAAATGAATACTGACATATTTATATTTATTTAAATTAAAGTTGTTGTGGCACGGTTAGTGTCAGGAGGATCTTATTTACATAGCAATTAGCAGGTTTATTAACCGCTTTTTCTGTTGATTAATATAATTAGCGTGTAGATAAGTGAATGAGAGCGCGTGTGGGGGATGTTTATAAAAAGGAAAAAAAGACAACCTGATTAGCGAAGTGTAACAATGAAGCAATCACTGGTTATACCGTTTTCTCGCGGATAAAAATGTTTCCCATTTCTCCAAGTACCTTTCTGTAACTAAAAGGAGATTCTTTTCAGTTTTACAATAGGTTATGCGATGGATTTTGTGAGTTTCTGCACAGCCTTGATACATTAACCGCCTTTTAACAAAAATGACCCATAATTGTCCTCCGTGGCAGCTCTGTCTGACGTCCTGATGGATTGTTGCTTTAGGTCTCTGTCTACACACCTGTCCCTTCTGAGAGAACTCATCTGCCCAACCCCCTCGCCCTGAGCATCCCTGCCCTTCCTCAGCTTGGTAACAATGGACATGCCAAGGTCTGCTATAGAATATGCATCAGTTCATCTCTTGCCCTGGTTGGTTGAAGAGCCAAGGGCTCATGAATATTTACATGGCTGTTACAGAGCCGCAGATGTTTCTTAACACTGTCAAAGGAAAGGAGAGGAAACCATACTTTTTTTTTTTTCGTAATTTGTTCTAGTAATTAATTATTTTAAGCAAAGATAGATTAGTTATCATAATAACCGATTGCAGCAGCTGTAGTTTGAATGCAATCTGTCTTATCTATGTTTTTGAGAGTCTGTTCGCAGAACTGTAATTTCTGTCACGTCCGACTTGGCAGTTAAAATGGTCAGCAGATTTTTCTAGAGGATCAGTCTCCGGTGTCTCTATATTGATTACCACAAGAGAGAAAACACTCGTAATGTCCATCTTGTGATGCATCATTAGAGCCTTTCTCTAGCAAGCAGTCAAAATCAACGGTATTTGAAAATGTACGCACACAGGCTCAAATTGAATGTTGGAATACAATATATGCACTAAGAGACACAAAAAAACAGCTTTTATTCTGAAATGCAACAAAAGAAAGACAAACATCAGATAGAAAGAAACAGTTTGTTAATAAACATTGTTAAAGGAGGGTTATGCATAAAGTGACAATAAGTATTTATATTCAGACTATTTATAATACCTATATATAGTTCTATTCTGTCTATTTGTACTATTTATAGTATATATTACTAGTAATATAATTATTAAAATAATATTTACAATAATTTAACAGACAAATGTAAATACACATGCAGTAAAATATAAAATTTGTCAATCAATCAGACATAATGAAGAGATGCCTTTGACTGTTAATATTTAATGAAACGTCTAAAATGAAATCCAGAAAATTTTAATGGAAGAAATGCAATTTGGGGAAAAAATGAAACCACTTTCATAGGGCCCTACATGTAGATGTTCATTTAATGTGCTGCGTTCCACCTGTACACCGTTTAGTACAAAACCACACAGGAAGTGCATTTCTGTGTCTCAGATGCATGTGGTGCGGTCTCTGCAGAGCTCTGTGACCTGATCCCGGATCAGATGAGAGCTCATTCGTTCATGCGTTACATTCTCACCCTGAGCCAGTAAGACAGGGAATTCCTCAACTCTCATCTCTTGGGCCTCTCTGAAATATCCAGCCCGGTCAGGCTGGATTACATCTCCTGTAACTCCATTTCAAATACAAATCATAAATGTGTTTCTCTTTGAGAAAGGTGAATTATTGATGTTTGAGCTGCAATCCCTGGAGAGAGCGAATGAGTTTTAGAGGATGAGGAGAGTGAGGGTTTTCTCTATCCACACATATACTTAATCTACATTTAATACAAACTGCAGTAGAAATCCTCTGTGCCTGTGTGTGTGGTCCCAACTTCCAGCCTGTTGTGGCATGTGGCAGGCAGTGTTACTTTAGCAGTATTTATATACTTTTATAATATTTATATATATTTAACAGTAATAAACTGCCGTTTATAAATTAAGAATATGTTTTAATACAAAGAAGATACATACATTAGGACAAAAAAATGTCTGGAAATATTTTAAAATGAGCAAAGCCATCAATCAGTTTTGTTTTTTTTTATCGTTTATAATATTGGGCAATTGGATTTCCTGATACAACCCAGTACACATCACTGAAATCCTCCTGAATTTGTGGCTTCCCTGCTCAGAACATCTCTGCGCTAAGTCTACCAAACAGAGGCACAACTGAAGGACAATGCTTCACAATTGATAATTGAAAGTTTCATGAAAGATTGTGAATCACAGAAAGAGAGTTGACATTTTCAGAGTGCATGTGACTCATCTGTTATAAGCAGTCTTTCAGAGCTCTCCTTTCTAATCAAACATTCATGAGAGTTTGTGTGTATAATTCAAAGTCCTCACAGTCGTGGAGGACCTATCAGTGTGAATTCAGTTATTAGTTTAAACTGGTAACACCTTTCTAAAAATCTACTTAGGCTTGCTTTTCTAATTATATTAAGCTCTTTGTATTCAAGAACAAATATCTTTGTATTCTCTTTTTCTTAAGTTGCAATATGTTGAAGATAATGCTAAATCCTTCTTCAGTAATCATAAATGAGAACTGGAGAGTTCATGGTTGAATCATGGAAATTCATTGGTCAAAAGGTGTAGAGATTTTGCGTGTGGTTGATCATTCCTGGGCTGTAAAACCTCTTCCTCCTCTTCTCTTCTCTTTTATTATTGCTGTGGATTCTTTGATTTAATTATTCATAATTCCTGTCTGTATGGTATGTTTCGAATGTGATCTCACCTGCATGAATGTGTTTGCCCTTTTGCAAATGTTTTAAAACATTTTGGGGCGTTTCAGCAGCTGTTACTCCTGTGTGAGGGAAGCTTCTGTAACATTCAACTCCTGATAGAGGACATTTCTCCTTTATTTCAACTAAAGAAAGTCCAGAGAATCCAGTAGAGTTTCTCTTCTCCTTTAAGAGCGATAAGAGCTCTGTCTGCCTCTTCAGCTTTCCTTTCAGGAGCAGGAGAAGTGTGTCTGTGTGTGTGTGTGAGAGAGTGAGAAGAGGTCCTTAACCTCCCATCAGATAGAAGCAGAGAGGCATTTCAGCAGTCCAGTGACAGACACTTTAGAAAAGACTTGGAGCGCTACACTGATTTCACCAGCTCAATGTGCATTACTGGTGTGTGACGCATTTCTGATCTTCTCAAAACCTCTCTGCTGTTGTGTGTGTGTCCAGGACAGTATACAGCACTCTTAAACTCCATCAGCATGTTTTGAGGTCTTCCGATGCTTGCTTGCATGCAGATGTTTATGTAAGAATTATATGTCTAGATTGCCGATTTAGACTATGCTGGGCTGGTATGAGGATATAATAATGATGTGTGTTATGATAATGAACTAATAGTGTAGACTAGACTGCTATTGTATGGTGCAATATGGTCTGGTCTGATATCTTTACACCATATATAAACTACCATAGACTTGAGTTAATTGGTCTGGACTGATATGATCAGGTTTGTTGCTGTATAGGCTGGTCTGATGAATTATGAATCGACTGATTTAGTCTGAGATATGATATGAATTACAGTTCATATAGGTTCAACTAGGCTGGATTGGTCTAATAAGGTCTCGTCTAATATGTAATTTTTGTATGCACTACCATAGGTTAGACTGGACTGATCTGATCTGATATATTGTATGATATGATCCGGAGTGGCTTGGTGTGGTACTGTTAGACTAGTCTTGATTGTCTGATCTAAGGGTGTCTGGTCTGAAATGTGTCTTATGTAATAGACTGGACTGGTTTTGCAGGCTATGATATGGTCTGGTTTAACATATGATGTGTGTGATATGAAATGCAATAGAGTAGACTAGACTGGTAAAATACGGTGTGATGCAGACTGGTATGGTTTGGTGTAATGTGATGTGTGAGACACATCAATCAATCAATCAATCAATCATTTTTATTTATATAGCGCTTTTAACAACACAAGTTGCATCAAAGCACTGTACAGTATAATGACAGGGATGTATAATGACAGGGATGTATAATGACGAGAGTGACCAATTTCTTATTAAATGCAGAGACGGTCTCTGTAGTCAATTCAACGATAATCACTAGAAGTTAAGGGTCCACAACCAAGCAAGCCAGAGGCGACAGCGGCAAGGAAACAAAACCCCATGCATACAGAATGGAGAAAAAAAAACCTTGGGAGAAACCAGACTCAGTTGGGGTCAGTTCTCCTCTGACTGGACGCCCAGCACTTAACTTCCAGTTCAATTTTAAACGCAGCTGTGTCAGGTAGTGTAAATGACATCACAGACTGGACTAGTAGCGCATGATATGGCCTGGTCTGCTGTTGTCTGAGCTGGTTTGCTCTGAGAGCATCAGGCTCAGTTTTGCTTGCAGCTTTTAACCCATATTTTCAGAGAAATGTCTGTTTTCATTTCGCCCATAATCAGAGTGTTTAACCCCGCGTTGCTCCAGGTGGAAGCTGTACTGTACAGTAGGTCTATTTGAATGCTTATATTGGTTGGCTGTGGGGCTTATGTGGGCGGAGCAGGTTTGACTCCTGCTGCTATGATATTTTAATACCTCTCTATTAAAGACACACCACGACCCCTGTATGTGTGTGTGTGTTTCTAGCCACCGGCCTCATACTGGGGCCCCCCGCTGTGCCGGACAGTCTGTCTCTTACACTCAGACAACTCCTCATGTTACCTAGCGACCGTATCCAGGAGGCAGGCAGTGCATGGACACATGGACCGCTTTGTCTCCCCCTGAGACTAACTCTCTCTCTCTCTCTCTCTCTCTCTCTCTCTCTCTCTCTCTCTCTCTCTCTCTCTCTCTCTCTCTCTCTCTCTCTCTCTCTCTCTCTCTCTCCTTTTTTCTCTCTCTCTCTCTCTCTCTCTCTCTCTCTCTCTCTCTCTCTCCTTTTCTCTCTCCCTCTCTTTTCTTGTGTGTGAGTCATGAAGGGCAAATTACTCTGGACTCTTGTGTGTCTCTGCAGGATTCTGTGTGTTTTCGTTTAAGAATCTGCCTGCGTCATACTAAGGTTTCTTGTCATGCATTTGTCCTGTGAGCAATACTCCACAGAAACTTTTAGTTACGACAGACATGTTTTTCATCAAAAGGTTCTGCTTGACATCTGATCTTCTTATTATTGATCTGGTCCTATTTATGTTTGTACTTTATAGAACCATGATGTATTATACACGTTTAGCTTAGATAATTAATTTTATTTATAGAAGAAGGTGTTCAAATGACTTTGCTAATTGTTGAAGTGATTTTGACTCATGAGTATGTTTTGTTGTGTTTTTCAGGTAGAGGATGCCATGCTAATGTTTGACAAAACTACAAACAGACATAGAGGTAAGACCATTTGATCATGGTATGTAGATGCCAGCCACAAAATGTGGGTTAAACGTTTATGAATTTTTTTTGTCTTTCTTTATATAAGGATTTTACATCGATAATCATTATAAATACGGGGTTTGATGGTGTAGTATACCTTGTGTCCTATATTAAATACAGCAATTTGCTTTTACTTAAGAAAGTACAGTACAGAACATTTCAGAGAGTGAAAAAGAGAGAGTAAATATGTATAAAGCAGCCAGTAAATGTGTGAGATTTTTAGATTGCAGGAGTGCATATCCCTCACACATACACACGTTCTTTTACACTACGGTCTCCTTTCTCTCTCGTGTCCTTCATGCCCTCCAGGTGACTGTTAAACTGCTGTTAAAAGACGCTCTTTGTCCGCCTCCATTCTTTCTCCCCCTCTTTCCCTCTCTCTCTTACACTCTCTCTCTCCTTTCACTAAAGAGACTGCAGCAGAATCTCTCTGGCATTTTCAGGCTGAAATGAGGATGATTGTGTTGGAAATTGAGCTCCAAAGCTCCATCAGTCCTGCTGCCCCAGTGCATTGTGGGAACGTGCATTGGCTCTCCTGTGGGCGCATGGATCAGGGATGTTATTCAGACATTGAAGGGGTTTTGTGGCAGGATTTCATGCTGTTAATTACAGATGTAATGGTGTGATTTTCATCAGGGCTCTGCTGGTTGCTTTTGTGAGACGTTTGTGTGCTGTTACAGTGAATACCCAAAGGCCATACAGCCCTCGCTCTGCCAGAACACACACTGAGTTTGCAATAACATGCCGTCATGCAAACTAACTTTATTGCATGGTATTTTTACAGTTGTATATGATATCGTTCACGTTGTGAAATCTTGTCAATCTTGAAGCTTGTGACATTATGTGTGAAAAGATGTACATTTCCTGTGGAAATCAGAAAGCTGTTAATAACAGAACAGCCTTAATAATGGGCTTATCGATACATATTCTGAGATGTGTGACATGGGAATAGAGATGGATGGATAGATACAGATAGATGGAAGGAAGTATAGATATATAGAAAGATGAGGGATGGAAGGATGTATATAGATCGATAGATGGATAGATGAATGGATAGATGGATTAATGAAGGATGGATAGATAAATGGAGAGGTTTATAATTGGATTGATCAGATTGATCAGTTGGATAGATAGACTATAGACTGATAGATAGGTATATGAGTAAATGGATAGATAGATAGGTACAGTGTATGAATAGATAGACGGTTGGATAGTTGGTTGTGGGAAAAAAAAGGCCAAAAAGGGAAAATAGACAAAAAAAAGATGAAATTTATTCTTTATACCAAAATCATTTCAATGCACATCACATAATTACAGTATTACTTCCAAACTGTTAAGTAAGAAGTTTGCGGGAGCATCTCTCTTTGGTCCTCTGTTTACTGCAGTAATTCACATATTTCAGTGTGGCATCTAAAACACTTGTGTAATCCAAACCCTCATTTCCCTGTCAAACACCCTGCTAGCGTCTGACAGAAGGTGGTTTTGACACGTTGGTGAGAGGTGGTTTAGTCTAGGTTTTTATTTCGACTCTGCGTGTAGGAGGACAAGT
Organism: Puntigrus tetrazona; assembly: GCF_018831695.1. Classification (NCBI taxonomy): domain Eukaryota; kingdom Metazoa; phylum Chordata; class Actinopteri; order Cypriniformes; family Cyprinidae; genus Puntigrus; species Puntigrus tetrazona. The sequence goes on from NW_025047682.1 coordinate 667,568, forward strand.
TTTAAAGCGGCGGTGCTGATGGAGGAAGCTCTGTTCCCATCATTCTGGATTAAATGTTACACACATTAACGTTTTCCTTTTGCATCACTACCGCATTTGTTCATCTGTCTCAAGCACATTTTTCTCAAAGAATAAATTTTTTCTCATTGCAATAAAAGACGCAGTAGCACAGTCACACCTGTAATTCCCATGGCAGAAGTTCTGCTGCTTTTGCTCTCCCAATTTCCCTGAATATAAAAGTCTGCCGGGATGATGAAAGCCAGTGTAACGTCACGGATGCTGATGGTCCTGCTCAACAGGCTTCCGAACAGGCGTCTGATTACAGCTGGAACTTTGTGATTTTCAAATGATGTAAGTAAAAGTAACAGCGTCTCGGTTTGATCAACAGAGAGCATGAATTATGACTTTTATTGTTGAGCGGCATAGTGAAAAGAAAGGGAGAGAGAGAGAAGCAGGTGTTGGGCTGAGTTAGGAATTTTTGGCCGTGGACGAGGTTTTGTTTTGTGTGTGTTTCCTGGATGCTCCAGAGAACCGGATTGTTCCTGGAAGACGAACAGAAGGTGGTATTGTGTGTGTCTGTAATCTCCTTACCTGGATCGGCATTCCCTGGACTCAACACAGTCCCCAACCTCTGCTTGTGTTTGTGTGTGTTTGTGTGTGTTTGTGTTTGTGTGTGTTTGTGTGTGTTTGTGTGTGTTTGTGTGTGTGTGTGTGTGTGTGTTTGTGTGTGTGTGTGTGTGTGTGTGTGTGTGTAGCTGTCTGTTTGAGTCTGATAACTTTGTGGCATATTACAGTATTTATTTGTGCATGAGTGCTTTGTTAGTTGTCATTGATATTCTGTTTTCATTTGGACTGATTGTAGAGAACAAGATAGGCTGATCCACAATCAAGAGCAGGACATTTTCAGAAACACACTCTCTTTCTTTCTTCCTTTCTCTTGCTGTGAAAAGTGTAGCTTTAGCACAAAAGTGTAGCTTTCTGAGATGTAAAATAATATCAGACCTATTGAAATCATGCCATCAATGCTGCCTATTCAAATTCAATCAAGTTAACCATGTTCATTAAAAGTACTTGACTTAAATTATTTTTACTTCAATAAATATTACTATATATTTTTCAAAATATTTTTAATAACCACAATTATTATATTAAATATAAGCTATTTTTTGAAAAAGTAATAGAACAATTAAAAGTTAATATATTACAAAATAAATAAAATAATAATAATAATCAATAAAATAATTGTTGATCATATTATGAAAAATATATATTTTTAAATTTAATGTGTGATTACACAAATCAAATTATATATAGATGTGTGTGCGTGAGAGTGTGTGCGTGAGTGTGTGCGTGAGTGAGCGTAGTCTGTTTTTTTCTCTCTCTTCTGTTTAGGGTCTATGTATACCCTGAAGCAGAAGAGAGAAAACCAGGCTTTAGTCAGGTTTACATCAGCATGAAGTATGTTTTGTATCTCTAACCAGTTCCGGTGGAGATCCAGTTACAATTGTACTAGTGTTGGATACATCTGACAGGACGAGAGGCGTGCGGAACTGTGTCGGGGAGCTCGTCATCTCCCCTGAAAATGAAAATACTGCCTCTCAATTGTCATCGTATGCGATCTTTGACCTTTTAATCTCCTGAAGCTAATATATGTGCTGTAAATATACAGACTTGTGGGAGGGAATCAGGGACCTTAACACAGGTTAAACTCTCCCAGATTGAGGCCAGCGTTGAGGAATGCTGAGTCCACAGTGTGTTCGGTTTATCAAATACATCCTTGTGCAAACATATTACATTCTCGGCTTATTCTGAATGTGTGAGCTATATCTTCTAATAGCTTACTGACCTGTCCAATATGCCCTATCAAATCCCTGTCCACAAAAATCCTGATATGCCATCAGAAATATTTACTTTATGTGTATTTGGGAGGAAGTACAATATATTAACAGACACGAATGCAGTGGGCAGGCTATGTGTTGATCTACATGTATGCGACCTGGGTTATGTTGTAATAAGTGTAAGGCAGTGTATTTTCAGATGTTTTTGACACATCCAGGAAATCTGCTCCCATTTTCTTGGTGAATTTTACATTGAGCAGCCTGGAATGTTTGCTCAAGAGGAAAAGATTCTTCTTCCTGCTCTGTTATTTTTCAACATGAGCTGGACTTGTATTCGGAAAATCACAGATTGTCCTCTGAAAGGTTTTGTCCAGCACATTCTCTCTACTGAGGTGGTCAGCCTCAGCATCGGGAGGGACAGCGGTCGTGACACCGTCCAGGTCTACCCAGCTGCCCAATTATAAATAGTGTTTGTCTGTTGTGAGTGCAAACCTATTGTCCGTCTGTTGATCAAGGAGCCTGTAAATATTAGGCAGTGGAAATGTGCATTTAGTCTGCGGGGAGCTGTTTTCTTATTAAACAAGTGCTGGCAGCTTTTCATGGCGAATCTTATAAATTTCTAATGCAGCGAGCATCACTAACAGCTGTTTCCCTTCAGCAGCCAAGAGAGAGAAACTACACACCTCCTGTCAGCAACTGATTCCTTGACTTCTTTGGCAATATTGTCCTTAAAGTCATGCCAAAGTATCACATAAATGGAAGTCAAACAGATGAAAAATGAGAATCCAAAATATTTAGCAGTTTTAAAGCTTGAACTAGAGCTTAGAAAAATTGAGGCAAGCATTGCCTATTTAATTAAAATAGATACAAATGTAAAAAACATTAAATATGAGTAATTTTTTGAAAAACTGCTAAGAAATATAAAAAATGAATAACTGTACAAATAAGTGCAGCCAATGATTAATCGCATACAGAATAAAATTTTTGTTTGCACAGTATGTGTATATTATGTGCATATAATACATATACTAATAATAATTATAATAATAATAATAATAATATTTACATGTATTTACATGTCAATATTCATATAATTTATATTATAATAAATATACTTAATATATAAACATATACAAAATATATTACTTGTTTTCTAAAATATATAAATGCATTTGTATTTATATTTACAAAACAAATATACATAGCAAACAAATATATTATGTAAAAGAAAACTTATTTTGGATACAATTAATTGAGGTTGATTGTTTGAAATCACCAGTACAAATATTTTAATATATACACTGTTTAATTAAAATTAATAATTTTTTTTTAAATTTGCCGCTGTCAATGTTGATGGGTGGTGACCCGATATAAAGCACTGTTGTGCTATGGCCATTAAATAAATATATGTGTTAAATGTATATTTAGTCTCTTTCAAATTTGACAGCCCATGTTTGTCCAGTTGAAAATTCTTTTTATCGGTGCCTGAACAATAAATGAATGTTTAACGGACATCTCAATCCCACAGCTGGAAATCTCTGAGTAGTTCTGGTATAGCTACATCGCTGAGGTCTTCAGTAAGACAGATGTGTCAGATGAATGTGAATCAGGAGGATTGGACAGCACTCATCAGCTCATCTGGACCTGAACTCTGACAGACAATTTCGATCAGATCCAGACGTCAGGAGTTTGGCTCACTCCATCAAGTAAAGCTCTGCCATGCTCCTCAGAGCTGTCAGACGATCGCTAACTAACGGACCTTCTCGCTTAGATGCTTAGATTTTATAACGGTCTCCATTTGCCTAGGAATCTAATTCTGGATCCATAATTGCATCTTCAAACTAACTCGCATAACTCTTTTGAAGGAGAGTTAACTCTCTCTTGTTGATAACAGTAATATTTAGCAAAGATGAGCTGAGCTGACAGGCTGTCAATCACTCTTACGTTTTATCTGTTATCGGCTCAGTGATTGCTGTTGGCATGGCGATGGTGACGCGGCTCTAATTGAGCTGAACGTGAATCTGGTTTCTCCTGCGCGATTGATTCTGTCGCACGCTTGTCAGGGGCTGGAATTAGATTGACGGGCTCACGGGCCTTATATATGCGTTTGTAGTCTCTGGGATCCCCTTTGGTGTCATTTACATTTTGACGAGGATGCTCTCCACTCGTCTGTTTTTCATGTAAGAGCGATTCAGAGAAAATCAATCATATTTTGCAAAGCGAAATTGAGTCACAGCCACTATTAAATCCAGTGACGGAGAGGCGGAGACTCTCATGAATATTGAATGAGGTTCTTGCTCGGGTGAGGAAGATCAGCCGGTTTGTCTCATAAGCTGATCTCAGAGCAGCAGGGCATGTTTTACCATGTGTTCCGAAGTCGGTGTATTCGTCCACCCGCCTCACTCTGAACGTTCCCACTCTCTGTCTCTCTCGTTGTGGCAGGAATCATGGCAGATCACAGAGTCTCTTTGATTCGCATGTGTGATGTGAGAATGGCGAGGAAGAGGTCTTTGAAAGCGGGGAGGTCTCGGTTGCTGGGCTGTTCACTGCTGTCAGAGTTGAAGGAAAAGCTTTTATATATATTTCTGCACTACCTTAACACACAAGCTCACACACAATATTCTCTTTTTCTCTCTCTGTAACATTTTTCCCCCAAAGCGTTCCACCCCTCGTATCTTCTAGAGGAGTGTTCCCAGGAGACTTTCTTTGCTCATCCCGGTTTCATCTTTTATTTCTGTAAATGTCACATCTCTTCTCTGTGCCTTTACAAAACCATTTTTTGTCTTTTCTGCTCTGCTCCTTTGTTCTCTTTTTTTTCCCTCTCCATCCATCCATTTCTTTGCAACTCATTTTCCCTCCTTTGTGTGTGCGGATGTAGAATGACTCATTTCTCATGCGCATAGTGAGAAACATCACACCTGAAAACAATAGACATAAACACAAGCACTCACTTACTGGTATATATTGATCTGTCTCCCTATATATCCTTCTGTTGTTCTCTTTTATATCATTTTCTCACTATCTCTGTATATTGTTCTTTCTGTGTCACTGTATATGCTATTTTCTTTACATTGTGCCAACATTTTTTGGACAATACCTATCATAATATTCTATCTATCTATCTATCTATCTATCTATCTATCTATCTATCTATCTATCTATCTATCTATCTATCTATATGTCATTATATTTTATCTTTTAGAAATAATTTGATATCACTATATTTCTCTGTACTGTACATGTCATTATGTCAGTCTCTCTCTGTCCTATCATTTCCTGTCTATCTGTTGATAGTTTGTCTATCAGTTTTTCTATCCATTGTTCTGTCTATCAGTCTGTCTTTTTGCATATCATTCTCTGTATAACATACTATCATTCTCTATGCAGTGTCTATCATTATCTTTCTTTCATTCTTTATGTTGTTGTTTCTCTATGTTCTTTCTATTGATTGTATTATCCTCCAACTTTTCTAACGCTTTCAAACAAGGACTTATATTTACAATAGCGTCATTTGTTTTGCCTTTTTAGTTTAAAATTACAATTGTGATATTACACTGGTGTTTATTTGCTGTCAAAGTTTCATCAATCTTTTCATAGAAGTTTAAAAATCAAACAGTTTGTGTTTAGTCATTATGCTTGAGAGTGGTTTATGCAGCAGTTGTTTAATCCAGATCTACTCTGGTTCTGCCGTTCAATAGACCATTGAAATACTGTGAAACTCTCCACAAGTACCTGAGACACTCTTTCGTTCTCGTTTCCTTTCTCTCACATGCTTGCACATTCTCTCTTTTTTTTTTTCCTCTAGTAGACCATTTCCTCTTTCCCTCTCTCCTTCTCTCTTGGTCTAAGCTCTTGGGGCGGGCCAGCGTCCTTTCAGTCTTCAGATTTCATTTCAGGTCTTTTATCTCTAGAGGACAAAGCAGCCCACTGGCCCTTATCAGAGACACACACTTGCGTATAGCACACACACACACATACATGCACACACACATGCACGCACGCACGCACACGCACACACACACACACACACTTCCTCTCTCTTTGTCCAGAGAGAGCTGTCAAGAGCTGTTTGATGGACTATAGGATGAAGACCTGCCTCTCCATCCTCCTCTTCAACAGATCTGTCACACACAAACACACACATCTACAGCCATGGGCAGGTTCTGCTCACCTGTAGGAGATCTGATTCTTTTAGTGCTCACTGATGGTGAAACTGTCTTCAATGATTTATGTCAGAGCTTTTTTCTTAGTGTAAAAGGATCATATTTTAAGCTTTATCTTTTAATTTTTTGTAAGCCCACTTACACAGTTAATAAAGGGTTCTCCTGTCAAAAGAGCCACCATTTAAATTTTTTAGGCTAATTTCTCTCTCTTTGCACTTGGAATAAAGAAAATTACTACTGTACATTTAAGACCTTTGAAAACGACCCATTCTGATTGTCTTACCTGAATTAGTGTTTACAAATCTCATGTATTCAGTTTACTATCTGCAAATGCTTTTTTGATGTCATAACCACATTTGAAGCACCTTTTGCAGTTTGCTTCCTGTAATTGGCCTTTGTGAACTGTGGAGTAATCTTTGTATGTGTTTAACGTTTGTTTTGGTCAATATATACTTATTTGGAATAGGAAATTAACCCATTTTTGCACAAATTGATTTTCAAAATGTATAGAAATATGTAGGACATTGCCAACATGCTGTTGACAGTAAAAAAAAAAAGGATTGACTCTGTGGAGGTTTTTGAAAATGTTTCGCTGGCACACACGCATTCTACCTACAAGACCAACATGGCTTTTATGAATATCCGCCCTTACAGCATAAATCACCATTAACATCTGAACATGTGTGTGAGTGTGTGTGCCATGTTCTGCCACACCAGCAACGGCTCATTACACACAGAGAGATTTTTCTATGCTGCGTGAATGTCATGTAGAGATGGATGCAGATCTCGCACGCACAGTTTCTATTTTTACACGGAGGGATTGGTCTGATAAGACGTCAATTGCGGGGCTCTCCGCGCCAAAAGCTTTCTTGCTGAAGCTGATAAAGATGTCCAGAGCCAGGAGTGACAACAGCATGTGGTTGGCATAGTAACAGGGGGTGTGTTTATATATGTACGTGTCTGAGAAAGTCAGCAGGTCAGGCTAATGAAGAGCCTCGTTAACAGGAGAGGAGATGATTAGGGCTTTTACACACAAACCCATCTGAAACAAAAGAGGTGGAGACAGAGTTTTACGAGTATTAGGATGATTTCACAGGTTAATGGTGTGACGTTACTGCAATCCATATCAGCGTTATTAAGTGTAGCTTTTACTGTTATTTTAAGTATCTGTTTCATAATGTGAAGCCCTTTGTGCTAATGGAAAGCTTTTTTAATTACATTTCTTATAAAATCTTTGTTTTGCCTCACGTTTACCATGCTTCAAATAAAAACAACAATGAAATTAGATTAATTAGTTAATCTGTCCAATATTTAATGCACTATCCAATAGTAGGCATTAGCACATTGTCATTTAATGTTAACTGTACAGAGAAATTTTGTTTTAAATTTCAAGGAAAAATACACTTCTGTTTAAATGTTTTAAGTCAGCAATTTTTTTGGAAGAAAAGACATAGGATAAGATCTCTGTTGAAATAGAAATACTTTGTAACATCATAAAATTCTTTGTCACTTGATTCAATGCCTTCTTGCTGAATGGAATGTTTATTCTTTGATCACAAAATACTGGCATATAAGACAGATAAAGACACTCAACAATTGTTATCACATTAAAATATGTGTGTCTTGCCTGCACAATTGCAAATGCAAATGTTTGGGTCTGCATGATTTGGTGATTTCAGCCAGCTCTTGCTGTTTATGTGTTACATGATTTCTGGCTGTATAACACATAAACACACTCTAAACACATACCTCTCTCTCAATCTCTCTCACCTCTTCAAAATTCCCTGTTTCTCCCACTAATTACACATTCAGAATTAATTAGCAGAAATGTCCCTCTTGAGTGCTAATTGTTGAACCTGAGAGGCAGCGTGCAGCTCTGGACTTGTTCAGCGTTTTCACCTGGCTGTAATTTAGCTCAAAGTGTTCAATGTGTGTGTGTGTGGGTGTGTGTGAGGATTTCAGAACAGGATCCTTGCAGGTTATTTTGTTGTCTTTATTTGTCTCTGAAGAATCCAACCCTTTATTTGCCAATTTGTGTGTTTTTTGATCTCAGCGGCCCAGAAGCCTAAATAAAGAGTGTTGAGATTTATTAATCCACCCATTTCTGCATCGACCAGAGAACAGAATAACACACACATCTTAAAATAACAGTTTTTGCAGTGTCACTACCAGCTTTTGATTTTTGTTTTCGGTTTCATTTTATTTTAAGGTGTCCTTATTACAGTGTAATTATACGATTAAGTACTGAGTAATATTAGTTAACTACACGTACTTACTATATGGTTAGGGTTAGGGTTTGACATGAGGTTACTTGATTATAATTACAAATAATTTATTGCTATTATACATGTAACATGTGACAATAAAACCATAAAATTAAGTGTTACCTTTTTTTTTTTTTATCTAAGTAATATTTTTGTTCAACAAAGATGCATTGTATTGCAAAAAATTATAGTATATACACATGTTGCACTCTATATGCTGTAATCCTGAAAATGTTAATCATATTTTCAGGGCATATTTATTAAATGTTTTTGAGCACCAAAACAGCATATTATAAAAAATCTGTAAATTTATCACAGGATGAATCCCTTTTTAAAATATGTTGTAATAAATTGATGTACAATATATAATTTTTACAGTCTTTAACACTTTTTTGAGATACATGGGCCCGTTGAATCTTCAAAGGTGGTGTGGAATGGACCAGTGAGAGATTTATTTATTTATTCCTGTCTTCTCTTCCAGTGAAGAAAAGAGTGTGATCCCTGACAGAGCTGGCATTTAAAGCCCACACACACACACTGGCACTGAAGACACTCGAGTGATCTCACATTTCCATCTCTCACACCGCTGATCTCTCACTGTCAGTAATGTGCTTCATAAGAGACTGCAGGAAACTCTCAGACTGAACATGAATACCTTTCTCGGCCTCTCGTACATCATAACGAGTTTTCATTATTTTTCATGATTATGAGAAAACATTGTATTGTTTGACCCCCTGTTGTTTACACACGAAAGACATTCTGTATGTAACTCGGAGACCATAATGTGTGTATACGTGTGATGTGCTGACTAATCTTGCTGTGCGAGAGGCAGATCGGTTTAAATGAATAAAATAGACTTTATGTAAGAGAGATGGAGCTTTGCGGCGGAGTTAATTCCTCCTGGCCGCATCCCAGACGCTCTGCTGAGCGGCACGCTGGAGCACCTCCCAATTCCAGGCCTTCGCATTTTGATTAATCCAACGAATTATACCAATTACACTCCACCGGGGATCCGAACAAACCCAGTGAGCTGTGAATTCAGACAACCAGTGGTGTCCCATCGGTCTCCTAGGCTGGTTCCACTCAGCTCTGGTCATCCAAAATGGAATTAATTTAGCTTTTCTTGCTCTAATCGTCGGCATTGTTTAGGACGAGACAGACTCATGTAAACTAATGACTCTTAAATACTATCACTTCCTTTTATCTGTGTCAGAGGTTCATCTCGGCGTCTCCCTTGAACAAACACGAGTGCCAGCGCCGATATTCTTCATTACAGATGAACTGATCCATTGTGTGCCTTTTAAAAGCTACGGCACGCACATACACACACACAGAGTGTAGTCTGAGTGCCCACCAAAAGCCTAATTAAGTTTAATCAATGCTACTTTATGTTGAGCTCGCATGCGATTCACTTTAAATGTTCAGCGCCGTCTGATTCATCTGGAGGGCTGCTCCTGCTCAGTGCTTTTCAAAAGCACCATTGAAATTCTAATGCAATTACAGAAAGACTGAATGCACAGATGGAGTATTCTGCTCTTCTTTAGTTTTTCCTCTCCTATTTTCTCCACTTCCCTCTTTTTATTCTCATCTCTTCTCCACTTGTCTCAACCTCTCTTTTTTCCCCATTTCTTTTCTCAACGGTCTCATCTTACTGTCTTTCTCCACTGTCGCATCATCTCATATTGCTTTCTTTTTGTCTGTCTTTCTTTTCTTTTGTTCTTTTTATTGTCATCTGTTTTCATCTCTCCTCTCTCCTCATTGTCTCGTCTCATTCTCCACTCCCCTCTTATTCTCATCGCTTCTTCCCTTGTCTTCTTCTGTTGTCTCCAATCTTTTCAATTTCTCCTCACCTCTCTTCTTAATTCCTCTAGTCTCTTCTCACTCTCATTCTCTTCTCTTCATCTGCTCTTCTTCTCTGCTCCCTTCCTCTCTCCTCTAGTTCTTATGTTCTCTCTTCTCGTTTTCACCTTGGCTCTCTTCTCTCTTTTTCCTTTATCTCGTTTGATTTCTCTGCACAAAAGTCTCCACTTCTCTCCCCTCATTCTCTGTTGTTTTGTTTTTCCTTATGCACCTCTCAGACTCTGAAATATCCTAAACTTTTCGCAACTGATCTGTTTCATTAATCCAGAGTCAATCCTCTCTCTGTTCATCATCTCCCTTCTATTCAAGCGTTAATTTATTACACATTGTGTTCTATTTAAATCAGCCTCTCATCTCAGATGAATAAACATGTTGGATATCTGTAGCTGCTGGCGACCTTCACAAAAGCTGTGCATTCAAAAGAGACTCCAGCCCAAAAAGAACCTCATCAGAACTGTGAATGTGCATTTGGCGAGGAGCCCGACCATTCCACGGTCCTTTAATGATGCCCATCTTCGTCTTTTTATGCTGTAGAGCAACAGCAGTGTCAGATGAGGAATCTGTGGGGTCTGGGACATGTGCAGTAGGGGGTTTTGCTCTCAGGAGAGTCAATCTTGTAGAATTGGAGTTGGAAATCAAAGGCACATCATGCAGCAGGGGAAATGGCATTTTCATAAACATATGTTTGACTTTGAGCTAGAAACATTCATATCCTCACAGAACATCACTTTCTACCTTACATTCGCGTTTAAACATTTGCTTTCGGTGTCTGTTTATTAAATGGATGGATCTCTGTACCGTTAGTAAATGTAGAATATACAGTAACAGAGCTGATGCAAAGGTATCATTTCTGCTACTTTCCCTCATTTTCATTTCCTTTCTTTTTTCTCTCATGCTCCTGCTCTTGGGAAGGGGACTCGCTCAAATGATAGGTAGGGCTGTGTGTGTCTGGAAGTAGGACACAGGAATAGATGGCCTGTGCTGTTAGCTGACCTACATTGAGACACAGACAAAATAGTTTCCAAGCATTCTGGAGAATGCTCACCTGCAGAACATAAATGCATTTGCATTTTGCTTTTGCGTTCGTGACAGAAGCTTTCTTACCAAACCAATGGTAAATCCTTTGCGCACCTATACATATACATACATACATACATACATACATTTACACACATACATACATTATATATATATAAAAAAGTGATGTTACTGAAAAAAGAACCAATTTCTCTGCTTTTGCATATCTTTTTGATCCACTTCATTGAATATTGAATATTGAATATTGATGTCCACTGCATTTTGATTTCAACTATATGTTTGGAGGCAAATATAATTTAATTGTGTTACATTAATTTTCAAAAAATGACATTAGTCTTATTTTTTTAAATCTACTCTCAGCCTTGGGCTACATCCCTTCATATTCATTAGCTTTATATCTGTAAATTTCATAGCCTTCATAGGCCACCTTTTAAGTTAGTCCAAGTTTGATTTACCTTAAAATTCATTTGCAGCATTCATTTTTGTCACCTTTCTAGACCCCTGAAATGATCACGTTCAACCATGTAGCCTTTCATCTTGAATCTAGAACATGCTGATTCAAACTGACATTATGGAAAGCAAAGATGAACTGAAATAATCATTAAATTAAAAGGAAAATTGCAAGCAGGTGGCCACACACCAAAGCACACATTTCTTGAACGTAAAGCATACATTAAATAAAACTACTGAAGCAAGTAGGTTTTATTTTTTCTGCTTCGATGTACACGTAACATATAAGAGTTAATCCCATGAATCACGTTTCACATTGGTTTTTGAACATCATATACGTACATGCACTGAAACATTGCTCAAAAAAAGCAATGGTGTGAAACAGGACAATGCCTTGTTCGTGTGTGTGAGGGTTTTTGTGTATGTGTTGAGTAAACGTCTCTGGAAGCCGTTATTTATCTATGTTCTGATCTGAGCTGATGCAGCTATCCTCTTTTAATGGCTTGGATTCACTGGAGGGTTTTCAGGTGAAAAAACACCCAAGGTTTTCTCTCTCTCTCCTTCTCTTTCTCTCCTTTTAATTGGCTGTAGGGGCCACAGGTCTGATGTTGATGAAGTCAATGGAGCCGACGGCCAAAAGCACAGTTAATACTCTTAGGCTGTAAAGGGTTAGAGGAGCTCATCGCTGAGGATTCCACGGAAAACATTGCAGGGATTTATTTGAGCCCCATTGCTTTGATTTGTGCTTTTGTTTTTATTAATGAAACAGTCGTTACATGCCAGAGTAACAACACTGATAAATCATCTGACTCTCTCTCTCTCTTCTCTCTCTTTCTTGTAGTAATTGGTCTCTTTCGACATCCTCAGACAAAACACTCGTTACGTCAGCGTTTTGTTCTGAATGGAGCTGTCTGCTGCCACGTTATTAATTTATATCTGCTGCCGTTTTCTGCTCCTCCTCAGAAGATGCTCACTCTGTTTTTGTCTTAGTTATTTCCTACAGTGTTATGACTGCCTTTCTTCTGGTTTAGATTGACAAAGAAGGTCATGGTGTTGTTTAGCAGCACATGTCAGTCTGATACATGTGTAGGTCATTTACCTTCTGACCTGCAGATGACCGCCGTTGTTTGCCATCTCTGAATTCTGGACAGGACTAGGACCAGGCTCTCTCTAAATGGTTGTGCAGCAGGCTGTTGGTGTGAATGGGTTTTGAAGGTTTATCCAGATATCATATCACCCATTTTTACAAACTTGTCAAGTGTGTTTTAGATGGCTTCGAAGATAGATGGCTTTGAAGATCTTCAAAAACAATTTATAATGTCATCTTTAGCTTATCTCTAATTTAAATTTTTGCATACTTACATCACATTTTCATAGTTATATTAAATACTATAGAAGATGTATCACTCGTATGTCATTTTAAATGGAGAAAAATGCAATAGCCGATCAATCACAAGAAGCCCCGCCTTCTAAATAAAATTCAGCACATCACAGTCGTTATAAGTTGCAGTTGCTATAGAAACAGCATTTTGAGATGTGCGCATGTACACTGGCTGAACTTGCCTGAGAAATAAGCTTTTTATAACGCTATTTGAGCAAAAGAAACAATTATTGCAGTGTTCCCAGATAACCTAATTCTGTTAAGATTTGGGAAGTGCACATATTTATTAGAAGTAAAGTTTTTGATTTATGCAGCCACGTGTTTAGTTCCTGAGGGTATCTATGTTTGTGAACAAATCAGTTGAGCAAAAGATTCACTCACTCATAAAGACCATTGTTTTTGAATGTCTTGTGATTTGATCAAATAGTTTGTGTGACTCAAAAAGAACTTTATTTCATTAAAGAAATTAGTGTTTTTGACTGAATTGCTTGAATAAATGACTTACTAATGACTTGTGGCCACCTACTGGCATTACAATGTGACCGTCAGAAACAGTCATTGTGCAACCATAGAAAAAAGGATCAGTCATATTCAAAGATTGGACCTAAAAATAGATTACTTGTTATTATAATGTTATGATGCCTTAATTCACTTTTTAGAATTAAATTGTTTCACTTTTAATTTATTTGGACTGTAACTTTTTCATAAACAGTGGTTGGCCATTTTGCATATAGTCCTTTATTAGAAGGAGCTGCAAAGTGGACCAGACTTTAAGTCTGGCTTTGGGAGACTATGCATACAGTATCTCAAATGTCCTCGTACATTAGTGTGTGTGGCTCAAAACGCAACCCAACACCAGTTCTGCTCTGTCCTCCGTGCTGTTGACCCCTCAGTCCTGCAGTATGACCTCCATGGTTCCTGCTGCGCTCACCCCCCTAGGGCCTCTTCAGCACAGCAGATGGCTAAAGCACCAGCCATCCACGGTTATTAAGACCAACAGTGTCCCTGCGGCTCTGAGGACAATCAACACCTCTCTCTCTTTCTCTTCACAACTTTCTCTTCACCTTAGACAATCTGCTTTGACTCCAGCACTCCGTGTCCGCTGGCGCAGGTGGTGAGAGGTGTTAGCAGCCGTTTTCAAAGCGCCGCTCTGACTACAACGCATCTCACACTTGCTATCCGAGAGCAATCAGCCCACGTTCGTCTTCCTCTCTCGGGTTACCAGGTTTCCTCCTTGCCACACAGCGCTAAATCCATTAAAATGCGAAATCAATGAGACATTAAGTGATCTTTGCATAAAAGCAGATTGTGCTGGCGGCGGTTAGACGTATTTAAAGTAGAGCACATCAGAGAAAAAGTTCCAGAAGACCATAATTTGCTCGCATAAGATGAGGCAGAAAGAAAGCGGCAGCAGTTAAAGTTCATGCGCTGTCAGACTCCATTTGAAAACGTCGACTCTCTCCCTCTCCCTCATCTGGGGATTTTTAAATTGAGCTTAATGCTAAACAGCCCCCCAAGAACATTTACAAAAACACACATAAGTTGGCCAGTGTGCTCATTAAGATACGAAAAAGCTGACATCTGTTAAAGCACATCAGAGTGACGCGCAAAAACACACACTCGACACGGCTAATAGCAATAGTTTAGTGTAAGTATAGTCAGATGGCGGAGAGAAATCTAATAAACACCGCTATGGAGGTATGGAGATCTATTACACACACAGGACGATCTGTCTTATATTACACTGCATGGGGAGAAATCATTAGCATCCTGTTGGAAACATGTGGTGGGCTGTGTCCTCTGTCCTGTAATGAGAGCTACTTAAACCAAAATGACCACAGTCGCAGTTCATGTAAATAATAAATATAAAAAGACTAACATCAGGCATTGTAAATGCTACACATGAATTCAGGCATCACAACATTACAATGTACAATATAAAAATTCATATTCATTTTGAGATTTGCTAAAGATTTTTATTAAATTTGAGAGTTGAATGGCATCTAATAGTAATCTAAATGTAAAATGAGAGAAAAGTCAGTGCTAAGTTTCTAAACTAAAACTACTTACACTAAAATATACATTGTAACGATATATAGGCTAAGTAGTATTAAAATACTATTAAAATTAGTATTATATATCTGATATTGGCTAATATATCCTTTATGGTCTGTTACAGTATAGAATATTGTCAAATTATCATAAACATTATATATCATAAATATCTGTAAAAAACAGCAAAGACATCATTGGAAAATGCTTGTAAAAGGTCACAGTTTCCATCCCAAAGTAAAAATTAGGTTTAGGGTTACCCTGCTGTGTTGCTTTACACTCTTGATACCTTACTAATATTTGGTGTTGTAAGCATGTTTGTTCTCTCAGCAGAGCGATGAAAACCTGTGCACCTTACTCCTAGAAAGAAAGCCAGTCTTATTCGAGTTGGCCATTTAAAAAAAAAAATTTATGCACAAAATGCTTGAGATGATCCAGATTTGAGAATAGAGTCTGCATTATTAACACTAGAGAGACTTGTCTTGTTTCGTCCCGTAGCAGGATGAGTTTGCATCATCATTAAGTAAAACAGAGACATCAGCCCCAATTCTTTTCCAGATTCTCTCACATCTGTCTGAACGAATGAAGCTCTGGGAGCCACCACACGAGGGAACAGAGCGAACGCCACACTCAGCTGAGATGAGCATATGTTTCTTCTCTAAAGTGTTGGCTCTTCAGGGTGTGCTGAGACTTGGACGACTCTCTGCAGTGTGTGTGTGTGTGTGTGTGTGCGTGCGTGCGTGCGTGCACATGATCGTGTGCGAAAGTGAGTGGGTGTTTTGTTAACACAGAGGTCAGACTGTCCCAGAGCCAGACACTCAGTTATCACAGCACTGCCCCCTTTAGACTCCTGGTGGATTTGCAGGATGCCATGAAGCCCGGGAGCTTGTCCAGATTTAGCAGCGCCTGGGTTTTGTGGTCACACTGTGACGTAAGAGTTCTCTAGAGAGCGCAGGTGTATGTGTGTTTCTCCGTCTGAAATCTGCATTGACAAATGGCTCCTGATGGCTGGTTTGTCGGCGGTCTTTTCTTCTTCGTTTTCAAGATCACCCTGCAGGCAACAAACACACACACACTTCTGCTCTCAATATTAGCAAACTGACAAAAGCTGCTTCTACAAGAACAGAGAGATAGATGTTCAGACCGAAAGCAATTTGGAGATTTGAAGTGACACCAGCGAAAGTTCAACTTTATGCAAATGAGCAATGACGTGTGTGATCCGTTTCCTTTAAAGCTGCGTACAGCAGTGCAAGAAACAGTATGACTTGAGGCGATTCTACGATTGGCTAACCTCTTTGCATATTAAATGGGCTATAAATGATCATCGAACGCTATAATACAGTCCTGTGTTATGAGTGTGTGTCCTCTGTTTCTCTCAGAGCAGTGTGTTTGTGTCGTATGGTCTTTTATCTCTTCATATCACTGGATCCACATGCTGCTACAGTCTGCTGTGCTTGACCTTTGACCTCACGCTTTTATTCTGACGCCCAGCTGACCGCTGGAGGAGAGAATAGCCCTGCGTAGATCTTTCATCTTTTAAAAGGTGGAGATAAGAATTAGGGTCAGGACAAAATACAGCACCGCCTTTGAAAAATGACTCCAGTAGTTTTCTTGTGTGGAAGGCAATAGATTTGGGGTTGTTTCCTTCTGTATGTGCAGGACATAAAAAAAAAAAGCTCTGTTTCTCAGGAACAAAAAAAAACATTTCATTGCTCAGAGCATTTGTTGACTTGCTTGCGTTTCATTTTATAGATTTTAGAGAAGTTTGAAATATATATTTATGTATCTAACCGCAGTTGTATAAAAAAGGGTTTATTTAACATTTATCGATCATTTTTATGTAGCCTTTGTGTGTTTACCCCCTTCTCATCAGTCAGTTTCGAAATAGCATGTTTCATAACTCGTAACAGTGGTGTAGGTGTGAGAGTGTACAGTATGAAGAAAACACATGACTCATTAAAGGTCTGCCTGATCTGGGCTAGACTACACAAATACACAAACAGCAGCCATTAGCAGCATCTGAACACACTTTATGCAGTCTCATTCAATCAATCCTCCGCTTTTCTGCGAGTCTCTCTAGCACACAGCTCTTGTGAAATGATCAGAATAGTGTTTGTGTGTGCTGCGCGACTGAAAGAGCATCCTGTCTTTATAAACAAACAGTGAGTAAAGTGTTTATCTTCCTCTCTGGTTGTTTTCCTTTGTGTTATCACCGTTGGCCTCTTCTTAACACCCAGGAATAGAAAATCATTTCCCCTCGTGAGTCGCATATTTGGCAGCTGAGAAAAGCGTTTCTCTTTCTCTCATTATAATAAAAGCACAGCCAAATCCTTGTTAAGCCTGGATGAGCTGAAAGGGTTAAACTTCTTATTTCATAAATATGAAAAAAAAGAAGACAATCCCACGGTCAGAGACAGATTCAGGGATCTCCGGCCCTGCATTTACATTAAAACGGGAGCTTGTTATACGGTGAAATTTCAATGAAGGCACCGCAGAACGCATTTAATGAAATTCAGATGTGGCTCTATGAATCTCATTAACAGTCTTTGTGCTTTTCTGCTGTCCGATTTCCCCCTCGTCTGCCCGGTCGTGAGAGAGATTTCATCAGCGCCCGGCTTTCAAGAAGACAATGTCCGTTCAGATCTGAACTCCCCATGCTCTCTCCTCTGACGGAGGCCGAAATCTGTCGGAGTTTGAGTTCAAAAGGCACACGACTGACTCTTCCTCCGTTTCTGTCTTTCCGCAGGCTTCGGCTTCGTAACGTTCGAGAATGAAGACATTGTAGAGAAAGTCTGCGAAATTCATTTTCACGAAATCAATAATAAAATGGTAAGTGCTTTGCCCGTTTTCAATTTCTGAAGGTGATTGAGGGATTAATATTTTATTTCCCATTTAGCAGAATCCTAACAGCATGCGGTTGTAAGCGCTGTGAGTGTGTGTAAACAGTGTAAAGTGTTGGGCAGTGGCCAGAAAGCGTGAAATTGTGTGTGTGCATGTGCGTGTGAAAACATTTTGATCAGTCAACAAGAGTCAGAAACTTTCCCCTCTCTCCTTCATTTATAAATGCCTGCATCATGACTGATGGGGCTAAAGAGAGAGAGAGAGAGAGAGAGAGGTAACTGGCACACGATGAGTTCATTAAATTAGGATTATCACCCCACAGGCCGCCCAGTACTGGGCAGAACCAGCAGATGGGCCGCAAATGTTAACTTTCAGATAGTGAATAGATGTTTTTCCTTGAAATTAGATTTGAAATGCCTAGTCTCAGCCTCATTTGGACTACGCATATACTGTATATGCTACATCTGATGTGCGGCAAATAATCACTGGATTTCTCTAGATTGTCTGGTTCAAATTTGAAAGAGAATATATAAATAAATGTCTAGATGGCAACAATTTTACTGATAGCCCTGGCTGTGTGAAGCTATTTGAGAAATTTTGTAAAACAATTTAATGATTTATTATTAGATAATACAGCATTATGAATGTATCTAGTATTAAACTCAAATTTAAATATGAAATATTAATAAATTAAACTATAAATATTAAAATCATAAAGACGTTTATGGTATAAAAGTTTTCTATCTTAAATCAGTGCTGTTTGTTCTGAGGTTTGAAGAAAATGCATATCACTTCCCACTAATATAAACAAAAAGCAACACAGTTGCCTTTTCAATATTTATAATAATAAATATTAGCATATTAATAATATGACAATTAAATATTTATCTTTGCCATCACAGAAATAAGTGTCATAGTACATCATTACTGTATTACTGTTTTTTTCATAAAGGGTTAGTTCACCTCAAACTGAAAATAAATTACTCACCATCATGTTATTCCAGACTATTAAGACATTTGTTCATCTTTGGAATTAACTTTGTTCATCTCACAAATTAAGATGTTTTTTGATGAAATCTGAGAGCTATTTGACCGTCTATAGATGATACTGAAATGTTCCCAGTAAATACATCATTAAAACAGGTAAAACAGTGATATCAGTGGCTCAGCTTTGATTATTTTGACACTACACAAATACTTTTTTTGTGCAAAGAGAACTAAAATAACTAAATGTATTATTCTGGACCTGGGATCATTTCAGTTGTATTGCTGTCTGTGGAGGGTTCTCTGATTTCATCAAAAAATATCTTCATTTGTGTTCCAAAGATGAGCGGTCTTATAGGGTTGAAACAACATAAAGGTGGGTAATTAATGATGGAATTTTCTTTTGGGGTTGAACTTACCCTATAAGCAGTAGCTTAAAAAAAATTTACTGACCCCAAACTTTTGAAAAGTAGTGCATAATTTAATGTCATTTAAATAGTAATTTTTTTATTTAAAAGAATGGTCTGACCAGTACATGCCTGACTGGGCAGAAGCGTAAGTTGATGGCAGAATGTTTTGCATGTAGAGAAACGGCCCCTGGCTTTGTGCCGCCCCTGCTGGGCTCTCTGCTGTGGTTGACAGGAGCGGTGTGATGGAAAGGATCGGTTTGGCTGGGGTCTCCTCTGAGGACCTCTCTCACACTGATACTCATCCCTGCGCGCTGTCCATGCGTATATCCTGGGCTCACGGGACAGCTGTGGGGTAGCACAGAATATCAAACCCCTTAAGATCTTCTTCCGTCACAGACAGGTTGTTCCTGAGCCCAGAGACAGATCCGTGAGCGCAGAGCCATGCGATTGATTTTTCACTGATAGTCCATCATGTGGTTCTATTGTTCAGAGGGCAGCACGACCTCTCATTTCTGTCCTAAATGTCTCTCCGGCAGTCCGTTCATTGTGACTGTATAAGAACAGCACGAACTGTTAATATAAGGTAAATAAGTCTGATGGTGGAATAGGCTGTTTGTTTATGGGAAGCGATGAGACCTGATTGCTTTCTCGCTTTGCACTTTTACTGACCGGTGGAGCTACACATACAGAGATTGAGGCTGTTTTCACACTTGATTTGATTTTTTTTTTTTTTTTTGTCTGAACAAGAGTAAACTGCCATAGGTGAGCGATGTGATCAAAACCTTATCAAAGTACGAGTCATTTCAAAACTAGATTAAAAAAAACTAAACAAATAAGTTGCCTTTTGTTTTACACTGCGTATAGGGATGTGGCATTTTATATGAGATATTTTAAAATGTATTGATTGTCACAATAAGTGATTAACTATATTTATTGGAAAATTGTAGTTTTCTTCAAGCTTATTGTTCAGACTTTACTTTCCAGTAACTAGATGTTATTTACAGTCTGTCGAAGAGAACAAGAGATGTGAACTTCTCTCTGACCCAGAGAAACCTCGTGTCGCACACCATGTGATAGTGAACCTGTTTGCCTCGCTGAACATCTCACCGGGTGTCTATCTACCACACACAGACAGAAAGAGAGAGGAAGGGCTGAACGAGAGGAGATTTCTCCATCAGATCACCAGCTTTTGATTAGTTCTGCTGTCTCTCTTTAGAGCATCAAGGGTTTCTTCTCTTGTTCCCGCAGTCCACAACTTCGACATGTCAGCAAATTGTTCTTTTTTATACTTGTTTTGTTCACATAACTATAACTATAGCCATAGCTATGAAGATACTATACTATATTAGCATGTACACCGTCACATGATAAACACTGTGGATTATAATTGCAGCTTTAAATGCTCAGGCTCTGAGCAGGACTGTTATGTTTTTATAGTTAATCAGGTGGGAAAAAAAATTGTTCTCACAGCGATTCCAATGATATCGTTCCTCTGTGTCACTATCATTATAGTTGTGGTGTGGACATCCATATTCTCATAGAATTCGAGTGAATATTAAAAGCTTTTAGTTATCATTATAGTTATCATGGCTTTGTGTGAACGGGCTGTTGGGGGCAGGGAAGTCTGAAATCTGATTTTGCAATAATAGACCGCCAAACATTAACTTAATTACACCCTTAATTACAGCCACCATTTAAATGTTTATAATTCAGCAATATAATTAGGAAATTAAAAAGTTGATATAAAACTGTATGCAGTTTATTTGAGTGTTGATAATAAATGTAATTAATTGAAAATGTATACATATTTAGTTTTTTGGGGGGGCTAAATAAAAACAAAACAAAACACGAACATTAATTTTGAATCATCAATTTTTTTTATTTTGGTTACATTCCAAACCATGTTGAAAATAAGATCCGCAACAGTTTGGATAATTATTTTGAACTGTCATTTTTTTAATCACTTATAAGTCTTAGTTTTAGGGTATGAAGTTTGGGCTTGAGTTAAATGAAGTTTAAGGAACTCTTGAGACAGCAGCAGTGTCTGTGTGTGAGCAGATAATGGCCCGTGATGTTTATCTCCTAGATGATGTCTGGCTAGATGAGACTTCTTGAAATGGACATGTTGTACAACAGGTTGTCCAAAACACTCGTCTGCAAACACATCAAGAGAGTTACTTCATCCA
Organism: Puntigrus tetrazona; assembly: GCF_018831695.1. Lineage (NCBI taxonomy): Eukaryota > Metazoa > Chordata > Actinopteri > Cypriniformes > Cyprinidae > Puntigrus > Puntigrus tetrazona. Next base: position 689,035 of record NW_025047682.1, read on the forward strand.
AAAATGTGCATTCTTTGCTTGATAATGATTGTAATTACATGGAAAAGAGCAGTTAACCTTCAAAATCTCCTTTGTGATCCACAGAATATATAAAGCCTATATTGAGTTACTTGTTTGTTAAATGTGTCTTCCGGTCTCCTTAAATCAAATATCTATCTCTTTTCTATTAAAAAAGACATGGCTTTATGTAGTGGTTATAGGCCCATTCGTTTATTGAATGCAGATATAAAAACTTTTAGCGAAGGTGTTGGCAAGATGCATGGATTTTTGTCTGTCTTATATCTGATGGCCAGACTGGGTTTATTAGGGGACATGAGATGTCATCTAATATTCATTGTTTGCTAAATATAATGTTTGACCCGTCTTCTTCTGTAGCTCCTGAAATGATTATGTCCCTTGACTCTAAAAAAAGCATTTCACCGCATATAATGGAATTATTTAATGTATTAGGAAAATTTGGCTTCGGGCACAATTTGATTTCATGGATTCATCTTTTATACTCTGCTCCCTTTGCAAGTCTGAGAACCAGTTTTGACAATTCCTCTTCCTTTCCTCCTTCTCGGGGGACAAGGCAGGGATGCCCTATGTCCCCTCTCCTTTTTTTCTTTGGCAATTGAGCTGCTTTCTATTCCCTTAAAATCTTCCCCATTAATATCCGCCATCCGCAGGGAAGGTGTTGAACGTTGAGTCTCTTTATACACACACATTTGTTGCTATATCTCCAGGATCCTGTAGGCTGTGCTGATGAGGTTATGCACCTGCTTGACACCTTTGCCTCTTTTTCTGGTTACTAACTGAATTTTACAAAAAGCGAATGTTTCCTCATAAATTGTTATTTTTAAAGTTATTCTTCAGCGCTGTGATGGGGGTTTAGCCCTGTTAAATCTTTCATTTTAATACTGGTCCTTTTAATATTTCCAAGATTTCATTATCTTACCATCTTTGTCTCTCCAATCTTCTAGCTTATAATAAATCCCATTGTGCTGAACAATGTCGAAAGCATTTTAGTTAAAAATCATTTTCTGTTTACAGCCCTGTTTGAAACGATCACTTGTTTTTGCCGTCTGATTAATCGCACTTTTAAAAGACGGAGTGATAAAGGCATTGCTCTTCTCTCAGATCCTGCTATTTTCAGTGACCTTATGTCCAAAAATAATTTACTACAGACTTATTCATGCTTTCCAGCTTTGTAATTTTGTCTAGTTTACCCCAGATGCCAGAAAAATCCCTGCTTGAGAGTTTATTGTCAACCCTTATAGATGGTAACCTTATCTCCTCTATCTATGTTGCTTTCATCTAGATCTGAAGTCAACATGGGAGAAAGAGTTAGAGCTCAGCTTTTCTGAGGCTCTTGTTAGAGTTCATTCTACTTCTACATTTAGGCCTGATTCAGTTGAGAGTTTTGGACCAAACAAACTTTTCAGTACCAAAGCTAGACTTCATAAATTGTTCCCAGAAATGGATGACTCCTGTATCAGATGCTCCTTTTCTCCAGCGGACCATGTTCATGAATTTTTCAGTTGCCTTAAATTAGTCTAATACTGGGCTTCCTTTTTTGATTTTCTTTCATGAGCTAAGAAAAAAATTCAGTCTTCTTTACTGTATTGTTCCGTGTTTTATATGTGTAATAATAAAACATGTGGAACAAACATGTCACTCATATGATTAACACCTTCTTCAGTAGTAATTATAATACATTTACATGTTATAATATCTCCCACGCTGCATCCTCAGGGCTCAGAGTGTGAACCAAACCTTTTTAGATTTCATTAATTTAGAATGAATATTAAATATCCGTCACTGGCCAAATCCAGAAATATCTCGTATTCAGAGCAGCGCTGATGGCACAGCAGGTTGAACTTCTGCAGAACTGTGTGTGTGTGTGTGTGTGTGTGTGTGTGTGTGTGTGTGTCCAGCTGTGCAGAGCAGCATCTGCGTGAGTCTCGGTGGGAGAAGGGCCGAGCAGCACACACACACACACAGATGGATGGGCTCTGGGCAGGCAGACGAGTCGATCAACGCAGAGGACAGATTCAGCCAAGTGCAAATGCATCGTGTTCTTACCGTAGAGGCGCTGTCAGCACACACACACTCACACTCCTGTAAGCATGCAGATGTGCTTGGTAAATAGGATCCTCTGCCTGCTAGGCATGTCAGGAGGAAAGTCTTTCCTCGTCTGACCCGGTTATGCTCGTATCACCAGAGAGAGCGAACGTCTATGTGTTTGTTTGGGTTTGATGTTTTTTGCTTGTGTGTTTGTTTATTTCTCCCCTTTGCTAGAGACATGTTGTCTTCCCTCTCATAGCTCTCTGGAGGAATATTCCTCTGTCTCTCAGGCAGGGACTGCTGTCTGCTGTCCGCTCATGTGCTCCGCTCCAGAGGTTAAAATGTCAATCAGAGAGCGGGAACGTGAGGATGAAGAGAGGGCTGCGGAGGAGATCACAGGGTGGAATCGGAAAAACAGAAAGGCTTTTAGTTTGTTTTTGCGTTAGTTCTGTTGTTTAAAAATGCTTTGGATACACAAATGTATCGCTGTTTATTATGCCAATAATGTGCACAAAACTCAAACTGACAGAGCTTGAGATATGACTCAAGCTTCGTTCAAAAATTTCACATTTTTAGGCATCGTGTTTACGGTCCGGTGACTTTTCCAAACAATGTGTGGGCGAAGTTCATGATGCCTGTCAAGACCAAACCATATTTCATCCAAAACTCAAAAGAAAAAAAATTATGCATTTTATTTAGCGTATACAAGATTAAGCTGTACTATTTAAATTAATGTCTTTAAAAAGTTTAAGCCAAGCTAACCAAAGCTGAATTTTTTTATTTATATATATATGTATATATATGTGTGTATATATATATATATATATATATATATATATATATATATATATATATGTGTGTGTGTGTGTTAAAATTGTCTTTTTTGTCATCATTGTGATATTTTCTGTACTGCCTTAAATTTTGTTTAAAAACAAAAATGAAATGTTAACATATTTTTGATAATTGCATATGCATAATTATGTATATAATTATGCATATGCAATATAATTATTATAAAAATGCATAATTATGATTCCTTGTTTGAAATTTTATGTTGGCCAAGGCAATCACAAAGTGAAGTGTGACAAGCTCAGTGGGAAAAAGCATTGATAAGATAAGATACTCAAACTCTGACTCTTGGGGGCTTTTGTCAGGCTGTTAAAAGTATCATGAATTTAGTTTGTTAGACACATTTTGTTATTATTAAAATTTTATTAAACCATTAAAGTGGAATTGAAAAAAATAAAAATCGGAACACCAAGGACACCATAGGACCCTTTACTTTGCATGGTCTATATACTTTTATCACATTACAAATGTAGTGAAATCAGTGTGACTTAGCTCTTCTCTGTCTGTCTTCTCCTGTGTCTGTATGTTCACAGGTAGAATGTAAGAAGGCCCAACCAAAGGAGGTGATGTTTCCTCCAGGCACGAGGGGGAGGGCGAGAAGTCTTCCGTACACCATGGACGCCTTCATGCTGGGCATGGGCATGTTGAGTGAGTTTCACGTGAACACACACACACACTCTTACACTGATGCAAGATAATAACTTGCTATTGGCTGCTAGACCAGAGACAGAGGTCTGTCTGTGAATGTGTCTCGTTAGTTCAGCTCAGGTGCTGTGGGATCCTTCAGACCTGACGAGCAGATAAACGTCTGTATTAATGGCTCAAATGAAGAGGAAAATTAGGCTGATGTTCAGTGCAGCCATCTGCCTGACCTCTGCCCTTGCTAATGACAGCACCACTAAACGAGAAGAACACATCAGCTACAGGAGACAAACCTGCTGCCAAGATCAGTGCTGTTAATCATTCGTAACACTCACAGATATATAATAACATTAAGATCGTTTATCGGGTTTTTTAATAGTATATAGGCTTAAGATAACTTTGATGATAATAATATAAAATATATTCAATTATTTTTTTATATTATTTATTTTTAAACTGAAGGTGATAAACAGATTTTCAACTTAATATAAAAAAATATTATTACATTTTAGAATATATAATGAATTTTACCTTATATTGTGTGTGTGTGTGTGTGTGAGAGAGAGTGTTGTTTGTTTTTTGTTTTACTATATAAGCTGAAATAAGGAGCTTCACACATCCCTTATCTTATACTAAACTTTTAACAAAGCATGAACTTTCTAGAAGTTTTCATGGATTATTGCTGTGGAGGGAGAGAGAGAGAGAGAGAGAGAGAGAGAGAGAGCATGAAGCACTCATGTGAAAATATTAACTCTGGTCTTATCTAAATGAAACTGGAGTGAACAGGACGACCAGACAGAACTTAGTACAATTTGCATATGAAAAAAAAAGCTGCAGATCAGGGCTCATTATTTAAGGAACTGTAAGTTTCTTATACGCCAAATCTCATTAAAGCTGCTGCATTCACGCTTTTGTTTACCGCAGCTAATCGTGTCATTTATCTTTATAGTCGGGCGCCGTGTGTATGTTTGCTGAGATTAATACACATTTGAGCTGCTGCCTGCTTCAGCTGCCGCAGATGTATAATTGATTTTAAAGTGAATCTGAGCTGTTGAGCCATAAAATAGGTATATTAGCCTGAACATTAATAATGCAAATCAGTGCCTGATATAGCAGCTGCCAGGAGAGGACCCTGCCTTTTTACCCACAATGCACTGAGACATGGACAGGTTTAGCTCAGCTCGTTTCCTGCATCTCATCTCGGTTTCTTCTTCTAGTCTTGTCTAATTTTTTCATTTTGTTCTCATCTATTTACTACTCTTTTTTTTCCCCCTCATTTCTTCTCCTATATTCTCTCATAATTTCTCATTAGTAAGCTAATTTGTTTCTTTCTCATGTCAACTTTCCCCCTTTAGTAGTCTTGTGTGATCTATTTTTTTCTTAGTTTGCCTCTTTTCTTTGGTTCTTGTCTCTTCTCATCTTGTCTCATCTCACCTTTTCAATTTAAGTCTCATGTCTTCTCTTTACGTCTTTACCATCTCTTTTCTTCTGTTCTCTTCTCAAATAGTTTTATTTCTTCTCTTCTTGTTTGTTCTCAATTATTTCTCTGTTTTTAGTTTTTTTTCTTTTGTTTTTGTCTTATCCCTTAAATAAGTTCTTACTTTGCATCTCATTATCTTTTATTCTTGTCACATCACATCTTGTTCTGCATTTTCTTTTTTCTTTCTAGCCTCATTTCTTTAATTTTTTTTCTTGCCTCATCAAACTTTTTCTCAATTAATCTCATCTCTTTTTCTGGTCTTGTCATCTATTCTCTCATCTTCTTTCATATATTCTTTAATTAATTGCGATTAATTTTATATAAAAAAAGTGATTAATCGTGTGTGTGTGTGTGTGTGTGTGTATATATATATATATATATATATATATATATATATATATATATATATATACGATTAATCACTATTAGTAATCTGATTAATCAGATCTCTAATCTTTTCTTTTTTTATTGTTTTCTTTGTTTTACTGTTTGTCTCATTGCACCTCATTTTGTCTCTTTTTCAAATGATTCGTTTTCTCTTCTCTTTAAGAGTACAACATATTTTAGGCGCATCACACAACAAACACACAAACTAAAGCAGGGTGGGAGAGCTCCTGGAGTCGTGTATTTCCTCCCTGGAAGAACACTTTTTTTTTTTAAGCTGTGTATTCTGTGAGAGCTGTCAAAAGTGTTTTCATTGCTGTCAACTGATATTGAGTGACTCGTGACAGGTTTGGGAAATCATAAGTGCACATATGCCAGCTCTGCACGAAGGTGTGTTTGGAGTGATTTCTCAAATCTGTGAGTCGTGATTTATTACTGAGCAGTGGTGACTGCTGTTTCACATTCTTGTTTTGGGAAAAACACAAAATTAATATGGCATGTAAATTTCAAAGAGAAAACGTGAGAAAATAAGGCCAAGAATAACACGCATCAGAATCTCTCTCTCTCTCTTTTCTTTCGGCAGAGCAGCATCAGAGAAAAACAGATGGCAGTGAAATTCCCTGAAGTTGCCACTTCATTTAAAGTGCTCATGTGCTTGAAAACATACTGTTGTGATATTCATCCTCCCTTTCAAGTGCTGTTGCTCTTGTGACAGTGTTACATATACACAGCCTCATCCAGACATGTCTAATTACTAGTTCCTGATTGACCAAGGTTAAGGGTTAAGCGTGATTCTTATCCTAGCGAGCTGATGTTGTTTCTGTCTATATGTGTGTTTGTAGGTTACCCAAACATTGTGGCAACATACGGTCGAGGATACACAGGATTTTCTCCTAGCTACAGTTACCAGTTTCCAGGTGAGTCTGTCTGTCTGTCTATCTATCCGTCTGCCCATCTTTCTGTCTATCTCATTATGAAACTCCAAACTGTCATGTAAGTCAGCATCATTTTGGGAGCTTGTTACATGCACACACGTGAAGCTGTGTGTGTTTGTGTGTGTGTTTGTTAGAGGCGTGAAGGTGAGCACATTTTTCTGCAGCTGGTGGCAGATATTAGTGTTGATATGAGTGTCCTGTGGATGGCCACCTGCCTGCTGATATCATGAGCAGAGCTAATGGGTTTTTCTTCAGTGGGTGTGATGGATGTTTTGATGGACGCTGGTCTTTCCCCAATATGTTGTAGTGCGCATTTGGAGTTTTAGTGTTTTTTTTTTTTTTTTTTTTTAGCTATTTTTGTCTTGGTTTTTGTATTGATAGCAACACGCATCAACATATTACTGAGAGGTGTATGTGGAGGTATGTATGAGTTTTCGTTTTCTCACAGAGCTTAGTACTTCTTCAAACATTTCAGAATAGGCATATGTTATATTTGACAGGGTTGACTCATAAAAAGATATACATACACACAGGAAAACACACACACTGACAGTCCCATTCACATAAACACACACATTCTTGCTGTGCTCTGATCTGTGGTGAGCCTCAAACTCTTGCACAGTTACTCATCTTTATGTGACGGCACCTGACACCGATATACCATAAAATCAAACTACAACAACATCTGTCTCTCTCTTGCTGTTGCTTTGGTACTGAAACTAGAAATGAACCCTGAAACAGGACAGCAGTGGAACACTCATGCGCGCACACACACACACACACACAACTTAAAGCCTGTAATTCTCTCTCACACAAGTCTGAATCCGTGTGAGATCATGAATGAGCCACTGACAAACCCAGTGATCTCTCCGTCTCAACCGTCATTATGGAAATCAGCCATCTGTAAGGAGACTTTGGGAGAGCCGTTGTGCCCCTATTCTTCTTCTTTTTTTGATGCTGTCTTTGAATCATCTCGGCTGTGCGTTGAATTTTGAATCTAGGGTTTGTGTTTCTTGCTTTCCCGTACTTACAGATGTCGTGCACATCTTTTGGCTATTTTGGATTTGTGTAATTTAAAAACTATTCATATATTATAAAAATATATAAACTATTTCATAGATGGATTTCATTCTCATTATAAAAGCTCTTTAGATCTTCTGAAGTTACCCACAGATATTTACACCAGGACATGCTGCTCTAGTTGTCAATGTATTTCCTAGATGTCTGGTTTTTTTTTAATGCCTAAAGATGTTTCTTAAGTGTTTGGTGAAGGTCATTAAAATGCATAACAAATTAGAAGTGTTTACTTGGGTAATAATGAGGTGGCTTTGCTAATTAAAACTAAGTGCTTCTAGCTAACAAGACAGGCTGCTCATTAAAAGGGTGGAGTCCTTCCTGCTGACACCCAGAGCTCCTCAGTGGATCAACACTGATACCTGTTGCCCAGGAACCCTAGAATATATCATAATTTTACATAAATTCAGTTTTGTTTAGTTTTTTTCACGGAAAGTAGTCTGAGCTATACTTTACACATTTAAAATCTTCACCTAAGGTCGGCAGAAATCATCATCCTGGAAACATTTCCATTAGAAACAGGCCAAGCGCTTCGGCTCTTTTGTGCCTGGGCAGGGAATGATTTATTTTCGACAACAAAGTTCGGCCTGCTTGAACGCGTTTCGGCACAAGGCCCTGATCTGTCGAAAGATGTGGAGAGGTGGTTTTGTTTTATGATTAGATGAGTGGTAGGAAATGTATGTCACCTCCATGACATCTGCATTACACACACACTTAAACACATGATTCACGGCCCATATGTTTCCAAAACAGAAAGAGCGGTGCGATGAGATCGTATTCTTGTTGAAGTTGCGCAGTCACGGCTGTCCTCCTGCCCATAAAAACGTCTCTCATTATGGTACTGGTGACGTTTGAAGGTTTTGTGATGTCCAGGGATCTTTCTGGAGATTTCTAGTGCCTCCTTTATCGTTAAGTTTAATGGTGTATGAAAGGGCTAAAAAAAGATTGAGCTCTTTAATCTGCCTGGCAAAATGACTTTTTGTCCCCTAATCAAACGCCAGAAGACTTCACAATGAAGATCCAGCACAGAAAATTGTTTCATTTTGGCCAAAACCTCTCTCATATGAAAACTGATCTTAGTTTAGACACCTGTGCAGAAAAACCCCATTCATAATGATTCTTCTGAGTGTTTATACTGTCGTGTAGGAAGCAAAGATGTAGTTATATGTATGCGTGTTGTGTTCTTCATATAGACAGCACCTGTGCCAAAGGCTACTGAGATTCCACCTTTGATATTGCATGAAAAGCTTTCGCAAAACTACAAACAGCGCATCTTTTTTTTCATATGGACAGCAACAACAGGTCACTCACTGCACAGATGAAAAGAGAGCCAAGGCTGCTGCCTTTCCCAGCTCTTATTATGGTAGCTTTCATTGTTTTTATTTTCCTTTCAAAGTGGGCAATGAAGGAAAGATGAAGGCGCAGATTTTGTCATTTCACAGCTCCGTGTTGCTTGATAAGACACAAACAATGTGTGTGTGGGCTCACATCAGATGTATTTATAGCCTAATTTTAGGACATGTGGATCTTTTCAGCAGCTGTTTCCTAAAGCAGGGTAGCTCTAGCATAGTCAGACTTAAAGAACATTTTTCTCTCTCTCTGTTTAATTGTAAGATGTAGAACAGTCTGCTTTGAAGGCATTTCTGGCTGATTTCTAGAGTTTTCTGTGTGAAACTGTCATCAGCAGCAGTCTTGTGTAGGATTTAAAATTCCTTTCCTCCTCCTTCCTCCTGTCAATGCTCCTCTTCCTCTCCCTTTCAGTGTCGTAGACCCCTTCTGTTCTCCCTCAGGGTCCATTTGTGCGTTTTTACGGTGCCCAGGGGGCTCTGGAGGAAGCAGGGAGAGCAATGTGTCCTTGTGCCCTCTCAGCAGGGTTTTCCTCTCCCATCAGCCCATTCGCTGGAGCAGATTCAAATAACGCCATAAAACTGAATGCTAAATGTTGGCGTTATCTCGTCTGTAATGAAAAGCCCATGAAATTGATTTAATGCTGCAGCGCCTCTCTCAAGCAGCCTCTCACGGCGGAAACACAAAACAATGAGTCTCCGAGATCTAATAATTAACCCACCTAATCCGGCAAAGTTAATCTCTCGCAAGAACTTTGTTCCAGCGTTAACTTTGACGAAGGGAGAGAGGCCGCTGAGGGACAGAAGATGCTGTGCAGAGAAAGAGACGAGGGGGAGAAAGCAGCACAAATGACTTGTGACACTTCAGTGAAGGACACTTGTGCTCGGCAACAGCGAGCAGAGCGAAAGAGAGTCAGGGACGCGTGACCTCCATTAGCATTAGCATTAGCATACTGATTTGTGTTTTGTGAAGAGATTAATGAGCTGAGGAAAGAAACAGGAAATGACATGCGTAATTTAAACCGCAGAGACCGCTGAGGTTTGGTATTATCTATAACCATCCTTGATCTGGAACGGTTTTATTTTTGCTACTTTTATGGCTTTTTTACTTTTTTTGCGTCGCACAAAATTATACACGCTTACATTAGTTTTTTTTGTTAGGTATCCATATGACAGTTTTCCTTTTGATTTTATTCCTCTTTTTATTTATTTGTCTCTCTCTTTTTTTATATTAAGTTTAGCCATGTCACTTTTTCATTAGAATTTTTTATTGACTGGCCATATGGCAAACTTTCTATTAATATTATTATTTTATATGCATTTTTGTTAACATTGTTTAAAAATGATTTACTTTTTGATTATATCCTAATTTTGTTTATTTTTTAACCCCCGTCTAATGCCCTTTTTTTCACCCCATCTAACCTACAAACATTTAGTTCTCTGAGTTGTGGGTTACAGTCTGGTGAAATGACATGCTGTAGATGGGCGTTAGACCTCCTTGTAAGTCTTTACTGCTCTGATGAGCAGCTGTCAGACGCAGATACATGCTTTCATTAAAGTGCCGGGACTGTAATTATATTTGTTATGAAATAATAGAGCCGTAGATACTCCGGCCTGGTGGGTTTTTAGTTGCCTTCTACAAACATGATGATTATGTTTGATTAAATAGTTTGAACACTGAACTCGTGACTGTAGTTAAATATGTAGATTCTTCAGCAGTCTCAGTTTACCACAAACAAATTGCATGTTGTGAAACACAATGCCATTCAGAGTTTTCCTGGTTGTTCAGTATTGAGTAGACATCAGCAACGGCTGATTAATTTTTTTCTCATAAACTTCCAAGAAGAGCGTTTAGATGAGCTGTATGGACACACACACACATAGTCATTATTACCTGCCATTATGGACCTTAAAGAGAACCGCATGTCCTCTGATAATTCTCAATGAGATAATAGGCACTCAGTTGCAAGCAATTAATCCCACAATCCTCTGCTCTCAGCTCTGCTCTGTCCGCTCACGCTCCATGTCCACTATACAAATGATCACACTGATGGATTGAGCTCTGATGCATCTCGGTCAACTCTGCTAACACATGAGAGAAGACAGGCGCTGTGTTAAATCCTCTAGTGGTGTTCAGTCAAACAAGTACATTTGTCCTCCCAGTGGAGTAATCGTTTTTTATAAATACCCATAATTCTTTTCTGCTCACCTCGCATTAGAGAGTTATTGTGAAAGCCGTCTAAAGTGAGTGCAAATGAACTTTAATATGTCACATTTTTCTGAGCCAGTGTGTGAAAGAAAAAGCTGATGGTCCCTCCATGGGCAACGTGTTCCTATGCTGTCTATAATTAAAAAATGTTGCCACGAAAGAGAGAGAGAAGCTGTAAATCAGTCCTGCTAGCGCTGCTTTAAACAAGTAATTATATTTGAGTTCTTTAGATTTATATGTAATTATTTGAACGATGATGTAGCATCTCTCCTGTGTGTGTTGCATTAGTGTGAATAGAGATGTTCTGGTGCGTTCACTTGGATGTAAATTTGATTGAGATGAAGAGGACTAGTAAATCATTTTCTCCTCTCATTAGGTTTCCCGGCGACGGCGTATGGACCCGTGGCGGCAGCAGCAGTGGCGGCAGCGCGAGGCTCAGGTAGGGCGACCCGGGGAAGAAGCGGCTACAGGGCGTACCCACAGAACGCAGGGCCAGGTAAACACTCTTTACCGCCTGTGTTCTGAGTGGCTACTGCTCCCCCACCGCCGAAAACACACACACACTCACTTTCACTAGTGTCTTGTTTCACATTATTCACTTGTCATGTGCCCTAATCTATCATTTCATGGCTTCCATTGCATCTTTGTTGAACAAGATAAATGCCTCTGTTATGACTGGCTACAGACTGTTCTCTGTATAGCAACTTTTGCTAGGTTAGTGCCAATCAGAAAAGGGCACTGCTGAGAGCAGATCTTGAACCTGAACTTTTCTGTGGCCTGGGAAGTGTTTGTTTTAGTACCCTCTGATGTGAATGACTCTCTAGCACTGTAAAGAGGAGTATATCATCTAGAATCCTTACCACGCTCTGTCAGAAGTTTGAAGTGATATAGGTTTAAGAGTAGTCAAACATAGTTCTTTTTTGCCAAAATTGACAATTTGGATTGACATTGACATTTTCTATTCACAACTCCAATTTGAAAGGGCAGTGGAAACGTGTCTCAATATTTTATAATGGTTTTGTACAACATGAAGTATACAGACACACACACAGTAATGATACATCATGCAAATTGTCAGATAATCATTGGATGCACTTCTAAAGGTCACATATGGCCAAAGTTGAAATAGTTGAATCTGAACATCACATAAACTGCTTCCAACACGCTGCAGCTATGCTCAATAGAGTTCAGAGCACTGGAGAATGTTAAAGTAAGTCATGTCTCAACAGTAATGGTGCTCCAACAATAACACGTGAACTTTATACTACAGCTTACAGACTAAACATCTCAAAGACTTGATAACACACTGTAGTTGTTCCCTTTCAGTTGGAGTTTATTGGCCTAGTACGACTGCACTTAAGGGGAAATTGTCTTGGTGAATTGCTTTCACAAACGCACTCAAGGCCTCATCTAAATTCTGCAGTGCCTTTTTGCTGCCGTTTCCTGTTAAAGTGAGAGTTTCAGTGATTCAGGTGGAGGTCTGTCTCCCTGGACCTGAGACCTGAGGAGCCTCGCAGCCTTCTGGAGGCACATGTCCCCGGTGCACAGCAGTGGCGGCATGTGTCTCCAACTGATGTGCCTCGTCCTTTCCTGCTTTGCTGAGACATCTCCCTCTGGATCTCTCTGTCCCTTTCAGAGCAAGCAGTGGTCTCTCAAAGGGGGATCACGGGATGCTTGTTTTTCCAGAGGTTGCCATATTTGAATCGATCTATTCCTGATCATTAAAGCAGAAAGGACTCCAGTGTGTGTGTCTCTGTCTCTCTTTCTTTTAGTTCACCTCATCATGTGCACCTTTCCACCCCCCATCTACTATTTCTATCTCTCCTCCTGTCTTTATCTCCTCTTTCCCCAGTGAGGTGGTAGTTGTCGTAAGACACTAACAGATCAGTGGAAAGTGATGAGTTTGCTCAGCAGATGAAGTGCAGTGGAGGCAGTTTCCTGTGCCCTGGTGTATTGTGGGAGTGTGCAGTGTTGAGCTATGTTCTTTTGAATAAGCAGTCCTATGTCAGTGCTTTTTCAATGGCCAACAGTTGCTGCATTTAACCCCAGTGTCCTACCAAATCTGCTGGTCTTCATTTTTTTCCCACAGAACTGTTGGTACACAGCATGGGTTGAGGTCCATTTGTGTTAATTAACAGATAGCAGCACGGTAGTATTACAAGGTTGAATTTGAGGGAGCAGATGAGATGTTGTGTTACGTTCTGCTCTGCTACAATGGGCCGCCTGCCTGCTTGCCAGGGCATGAAGATGCTCCTGTTTGGCAAAATACCTCACATTATCTGAGATCATTATCCATTTCATCTCAACAAGCTCTGTGAGCCTTGAAAAGCATCTCTGTGGAGGGCTGTTTTGGCTCGTGTATATGAGGTGAGATTAAACTACAGGCCTGGGTTCACTAATGCATTAGCTCCTGCTGGACAGCACCTCATGTAAATCCTGCTGAAAATGTAATAATAAATACACCTGAAGTTACAGCAGCAAAGCCCTCTATCAACAGTCCCAGAACAGGTCGCTCTGCTGAGATCTGCAAAGCTGAAGCCACTGTTTTCTCACATTAGTCTTATTCATATAATTTGTATGAAGTAATCATGCCTGAGTTTTTTTAATACCTTCTAAAGTGGTAAAGAGCAGTAGTTCCAGAGTCTTCTGCACTTTGACGCCAATTTAAAAAGTCTAGACTATGAATTTAATAATAATGTAAAATCATGTAAAAGTTTTTCTGTTCAACATACATTTTTACAAATATTTTAAGAATATTTTTACATGTATTTAAATAAATGTAAATATATATATATAAAAAAAAAAAAAAAGCTTATTAGTATATTATATTCTGTCCGTGTAGTATATTTATTTAAAATTGTAACATTCTAATTGTTTAAAAAGTAGGACTTTAGAACGCAAAAAACATAACCAGACAAAGCTGGTCTCTAGATAACTCTCATCTTTCAGTTCTGTCAGGACTATCGTGAAAGATGATTGACAAGAGCATATAGTTTGGATAGTTGTGGTTCTGATCTGGGCAAGATCTCCCTGCGCATCCTTACAGCCTAGCACGGATGAGAGCAGGGTGAGCAGCGATAACAGAAAAGAACAGAAAAAGAAAGTTTTATAATTAGTCTGATTCAAGGAGAATCCTGACTGACAGAAGAGGAGTTAGGGATGGAGGAGGGTAGTTAGCTATTATGCCATGCAAAAACTGTTGATTATATGGATGGTTAGGTGTCATATTCCTATAGTTTGGGATCAGCAGAGAGCCAACTAATGCAGGCTTGACTAACGTGACCTGCCAGAACTAACGCTGTGCTTCGTTTTGCTCAGCCAAAAAAAAAACTTTCGAAACTTTGTCACTTAAAAAAAAAACACATGAGGTTCATGAAGGGTGTCTTCCTGCTGTGAGCATCTACAAATCATAACGCTCAGTGTCAAAAGCTTTGTAACCGAGCCGTCACTAATTTAGATCTACCGTCCTGGATTTGTGAGGTTACTTTGTCATTCAACCAGGGAAAAGCATCGAGAGAGACCTGGGAGCACAGCAGAAAATGCCCGAATAAATCATGTGTTAAAATTCATTAGCAAAGCCTTTCTGAGCACCAAAATGACAAGACATTAAATATGTATTATTTATTAAATGTCACCACTTACGGAAAAGGGGTTCTAGTGATGTTAATTAGCCAGCCATTCGGTCAAAAAGGACTGTTTTAAATGGAAAGTGAAAGCTAAATCCAGGCACGGGTGGGCTTTTTTTTTCCTTTCTAAATTGACTTTAGGTGGAAATGAAGAGGCTAATTACAGCTGCTCTGAAATTCAAAGCTAATTTGGGGGCCAATATGACGGACTAACTGACAACCACCATGAAGTGGCTTGTTGGAATGGCCACCAAGGATTTGAGTGGGTGTTGCGTGTGTGTGTGTGTGTGTGTGTGTGTGTGTGTGGATAATCACACACTTGTTCGCTGATGCACTCTTAACCAGCTCAGCCACATAAGTGGCAGAGGAGAGACACTGGCCTGTGTTTTATTGTAAATGTGATCGAAAGCTCTTAGACTGTTTGACGTGTGTGTGTTAGTGAGCGAGAGAGAGGCAGTTTGAGGTCACTTCTGTGATCTGGTAAAGTGGAAGCGAGGGGAGCCGTTATCCACTCAGAGAGAGCCGCCTCACTGCTGGCTGCATGCAGAGATACAGAGGGGGAAAAAGGTAGAAAGGACTGGAGTTGTAACTTCGTACGAGTCCTTTCTGTTGTTCGGGAGAAAGATGGTGAGAGTGAAAGAGAGGGGAGAGGGGTAATTATCGTCAGAAATGAGGCTCGGCGAACGATTCGCACTGCTGGGCCCGCTGATCCGGTCGCCACGGCAACGCCGACCCACTCATTTGTTTTGCAGATGAGTAATTACATCCAATTAGACTACCGAGAGAGTGAAAAAAGAGAAACAAATGGAAGAAGGGGTCTTTTGTTTCACACTGATAGCTGGAATATTAATAATTGGGCTGAAGATACGATCGACAGTGATACTGTAACTAGGAGCTGAGCTGAAGTCTTCAGCAGTTCCACCTGAGAGCCTCACCTGCGCACACACACACACACACACTCTCCTGTTTATAGTTGCCTTGGAATCTAAGTAGTTGCTATCAGGTGTTAAAGCCATTATAGAATGCAAGGGCCAGGTCATGCTGATTCGATCAAGCCATACAGTCAGCACTTAACCCCTGGTTATTTTAATAAGTTTATGGTGGCATTCTGTTCATTTTTTAAATTCAATTGCTTACATTTTGTCATTTTAAATTTCAGGTTTTAAATGTAGTATTTTTACATTTATTAAATAATATTTCTTTTATTTTTATTATTTTATCATTAATAATTATGAAGTATTATTATTTACGATTTATTTTAAAGGGTTAGTTCACCCAAAAATTAAAATGCTGTCCTACTCACCCTCATGTTGTTCCATAAGACCTTCTTTCATCTTCAGAATACAAATTAAGGTAATTTTGTAGAAATCTGAGCACTTTCTGTCCCTACATAGACAGCAAGTCAACTACCACTTTTTAAGGCAATAAAATGGTGTGGAAAATAATAACGACTTCATTCAACAGTTTCTTCTCTCTGTTGCACGTTCATCTCGTAGCTTCATAAAATTACAGCTGAACCACTAATGTGACATGGACTATTTTAAGGATGTCCTTACTACTTCTCTGGGCCCTTAACATGTCAGTTGCATGATGTCTATGCAGGGTCAGATTTAATAAAAAAAAAAAAATTAATTTGTGTTTTGAAGATCAAATGAAAATCTTGCTTGTTTTTTGCACCATTTAGCAATTTCGGCAAAGCAAATTATGGAATGTCAATTCTGCAAGTCAATGCAAGGGTCCCGTTTTCATCTAAAAGTTGATCAAACAAAACTCTCGTCATGTGGTGGTAAAATATAAAACTAATTAGATTTAAACTCATTCTTCGTCTAGTTAGTTTACCTAAAGCCAAGGTCATTATTTTTTCCTGCTGACTTTCTTATAAAACTGTAATGCACATTTGCGGCACATGCAGTGGCATTGTTCTCATTAACTCATATGCAGACTGCTGTAACAGAGATTTCCAGCTTTAGCATGCTGCCAGCTAAATTATCAGGCTCTGGTGATGTGCTGAAATATTGCGTTATTGATGAAGCGCTACAGCAGATGTCCATATAACTAAAACAGCATTCGATTGGTGTTCATTAACAGACCGTTAATTTGCACACATATTGTGCCGCGCAGCCTAAACACATTTCTGCGGCAGACACCCACATCGCCACCACCCCCCGAGGAGATGCTCGCTGCCTCTCCAACGTGCTGCGAGGGAACATGTGTTGTTTTAGAAAGATCAGAGGAAAGCTATTATTTCTCTAACTTTGATGTCAGAGCAGCGTTGTCCGATCCCTCTCTATTTCTCACCTTTGCTCAAGTGAAAGTAAATCATTTGTATGCTCTGAAAAGAAAATGAGCAGAGGAAGATAATCAGGCAGCAGCTCACTCCCAGATGGCTGCTTCTGCTGTCTTGCCATCCAACTGAAGAGCTCTTTTCAGCCTCATTTTATTCATATCCTTTTACACTGATGGCACTATCATTAGAGGCAATCTACCTGAACAATAAAGGTAATTTTCCCTGCCTTTATTAGATAAGACCTTCCCGACTGAGCGCCTTGTGCAGCTGAGGGCTAATTGTCCATGTCAGCATAAACAAAGCGGCTGTGTACATCCGTTGTGTGTGTGAATGTCGGCTTTGTGTACTGCCTCTCCCAGTATCCTGTAATGGGCAGAATTAGGCAGATGGAACAGGAAGTTGCCATTGTGGTGTCCTGGCAATCTGTGACTCGAGGAATGCGTGCGAAGACGGCGTCGGACGGAGGGACATTTCACGTTCGCCAACCCACGCCCTGCTCAGCCATTTAACAAATGGAGGAGTCTGTGTAGAGGTCGACTCTTGTTTGTTGTTAAAGATCTAATTAGAGAGTGCAGAAGAGGCAGCGGAAGCTTGTCTAATTAGCGAGGAGCAGAAAACCCACTTTAAAATTCAAGGACAACTGGCGATTAGAATGCACGTCGAAAAAATGGATTACGAAAAGAAAAGGGTGTCTCTGGCCTTTGTTTTGCTGTTGTGGTCTCTTTTTGTAGTTGAGATCGAGCGTGAAAGTCGGTTTAGTCCTGAGTAACTGCGCAGGGTGGGGAGAGAAAGATCCTAAAGACTGAACAGAAATGTCCAGTTTCTCTAAAGAGCCAGGAAGCCTAGCGGTGACCTGGAACAACCCCAGTCTGTCTCACACAGAACTCTGGAGGAAATGCCACAGACTTCTGTGGAATTTGATTTGTGGGTGCTCTCAAGGTTTGTTTAAAGGAATAGTTTAGACAGACATTGTTTACTGTCATTTCAAAACTGTATGATAAAAGAAGACAATATGTTTTTACATACAGAATGAAAGTCATTGCTGTTATAAACAATAGTGATCCTCATTGGACAAAAAAAACTTTTCTTTTGGAAAATGTCGTCTTTTGTGTTACTAAGAAGATATGAGGGTGAGTAAATCACAATTTATTATTTTTAGTGCGAACTGTTACTTTAATATGTTTACTCTATTAATTCAGCACTTTCAGAGAAATTAGGGTCATATTCATGCATTTGCGTATGTTTATGTGCATACTAGTTTTTATAAAGTGTGTGTTCACTTAATCCTACACGCGAAGCTTGAGTTCAGACAGATGTAATTGGAATCATTACAGGAATACATTTCCTCAAGTCACGTATTACAGTAAGCAGGCGGTGTGTTGGAGTGGTGCCATTCCTCAAGCACTTGAGCGTAATTTGACAGGCAGGCGTTTTGCCCACAAACCACGGACGGTGAGGGAAAGTTACGAAGCTGATGACAGAGAAACTACTTAGAGCTTCAGATTACTCTTGGCAGCTGTTGAGGGCATAATCAGTGCTGTGATGTTCGGCACGGCTCCAGGACGCTCCTGCAGGTCCCAGACCCCAATGAAACGCAAAAAAACGCAGGGGAGACGCAAGATGAAAAGCCTTTGTGGTGGATCCCGACTTTCTTTGATTGGATCGTCTTACTATTTCTGAAAGGCCAATGAAAACTTTTAATGCCCTCTGTATATCAAACCCACACGTAGGATTGAAAATACCAGCTATAAATGTCAGCATTGCTGGAGCCGTCAAATGACGTCCTCTGAGGCGTTCATAATCTGCCATTGCAAAGTGTCTTCATGTCTGTTAATGATGTCTAACATTCTTTTTTGATGTTTATTTGTCAATAAACATCAATGAATCTCTGTTGAACCACATTTTATTCATCACTGTGCTCATCGTTTCTAAACAGTTTACTCATTGAATTCTCTTTAGACCTTTGCTAATATCTGTGTAAGATTTTACTAACAATTTGAGTGTAAATGTGTGTACATGAGCATCATTGTGTCTGACACACATACGTCACTGCCTCAATCACTTCATCTTTGTGTATCATAAACACCTCTTTTCTCAATGACGGCGTTCCACCTGCTCTGTGTATTTCCCAGGGTTCCCCGATTACGGCTTTTATTCTGGGCCCGGTGACCAGCGGGGCGCCCCCTGCTCCTTTGCTGACTATGCCACCCTGGGTCCCCATACGGGTCAGATGCTTCAAAGCGAGCACGTCACCTCTACCTGCAACTCACCCTCCCAGCACCACCCAAGCCCAGACCACTTTAAGAGCTCAGGTGTGTATGGCATATTTTGTGCTAGACATGTTTTGCTTCTAACTCTCGTTCATTCAGATGTATCGGGAATACTACTTTTCTTTTCTTTTTTTCTCATTCCAAATGGTATGCTAAGAGTTGTTTCTTCTTACCTATATAGAAATATATACTATCCAATTAATTGTGATCTGTAATCTCATGAGTGAGGGAAATAGTTTTGTTGATATTGAATATTTTGGACCACATTTATATAACACCAAGATGTTGCAAACTTGAGCAACATCTGTCTGACATGTAATATAGGATACCAGTGATACAAATTTGTATGGCTGATCTCACAAACACAGTCAAATTCACCTGAGCTTCTATTTCCTGCCTCCCACATTGCATATGTATAAACGCAAGTCATCGAAATGAAAAGTTTAGCAAGACTTGCTGTTTAGAAAACAGATTTATAACAACCCTCTAGCCGTGGTTTGAATCTGTGGATCAACTGATGCACGTTAAGCCTCATTGTCTTGAGGTAGTGAAGTCACGCATTGTGCGACCCATCTGCAGTAGTGTCCTAATCATTGTGGCGCTACGGCTTGTGCCAGGCCAGGTGTCGTGGATCTTTGAGATTCGGCTCCTTCTGTCCTACTTCTTTTGCCTCATTTCATTTGGCAGCCATCAGGAAAATGTCTGTAGTTCTCTTGCTTTACACCAGTGATCAGATGTCTCAAGCCTAACCCTGTGCTCATTCTGAAGCTGCTAACTCTGGATTCACATTACAAACGCTGAAGCGTATATCATTTAAATGGGAAAAAAAACATACATCATATCATTTTTGTAGTCTTTTCTGTGTTTCATATTATAGAAGTGTTGGTAACACACAACTGTTTTTATCAACCCGATAAAATATCCTTTAGTTATATTGTTTGCGTTGACATTGGAAACAAAAACAAATCTTGCAATTTATGACCTTAATATTGCTTCAATATGTGTTTAGAACATTTTGAGATGGATCTATTAAATACAAGCCTGCTACCTAATATGAAGGTCTGTCCAAATGCCTCCTATATGCTTGTTGCTGTGGCAACTTGGACACGGTCAACGCATTGTGAGTTTTTCTGTGGTCAATACTGATGCCGTTGGTTTGTAGCTTTGCTCAGCAAAAACACTTTATAATCCCGCCAAAGGATGCGCAGAGTGACATCGATTAAAACCCCAACGCTGGGAGCCGGAGCGGGACAGATGAGTCACCTGTGTCTCAGAAACATGCGGCTAATCACAGGCCGGCGGGTTTAATTAGCATGGGTGCTGCTAAGCTACCAGTCAAAGCCAATAAATGTAAGTCATGTTTAGCTATTAAAGCTAATAGCAGTAACGGTTTAGCCCCAGGGTTTAATTTAGAGCATAAATCCTATTCCTGGCAAAGCGCGAGAAAGCACGGCACTCACCTTTACAGAATTCAGCAATTATATGGAATAAAGATTACAGTACACACATAAAATGACTGTGAAAGCGAGGAAAGCCTTTGCGCTCCGATAAGACACTGGAAGCACGGGTTATTTAAAGCCGTCTGTCATCATTAACAATCTACGTGACTTAACTGTTAAAAAGTCCAGTTAAACTAAACTATTATTTTATATATATATTTAATTGTATAAACTGCAGTCGGACCATCTTTGACAGTAAAATCAAGAACGTGAGGGGGTTTAGTAAATAAGAGCATAAGTATAATATATAAAGGTCAATATAGTGTGTGGCATCATTACCTCACTTTGTGCATCCCAAGCGTTCTGCCCTCCATCTGGCTTATACCTGTGCTGCCTGCAGTCAAGGATGTTGGGGGTTTCTCCAGCTGCATTCTGTCACTGGGAAGAGAGATGTGAGGAATGAGCAGTCTCAAAGGAAGCTGGATCTTTACATGCGTGTTCACGCTCATTTGAAATCTGTGCTCACAGCGCGCTCAGCGCAGCAGGAAAGCCTGATTCTCTCGGCCCTGTCCTTCGATCAGACCTGCTTAATGCATGTGGCTGTGTGCAGTTTTGCATGGATGGTGTGGTGTTTTTAATCTATATGCTGTCCTCATGTGAAGGCCGTTCATACGGGACGGTTTTGTATTTAAAAACAGCTTAACAGAATTCAAGTGTCTTAAAATACAGCAGCTAAACGCCTTATACCTATTTTCAACATGTCCTGTTCAAATGGCTGCGGACAGTGTTTAGCATGTTAAAACATTCACCAACATTTTTTTTTACATATTTAATGAACATTATACAATACAATAACAATAACCAGTAAAAGCTGTGTTCGTCTTTAGACAATGACGAAGATGATGTCTTTCATACTTTTCTAGACTTTTCTTTTCTTTTCTTTTGAAATGCTGATTTGTTGCTCAATAAACAGTTGTTGTTATTATTATTATCATCATCAGCCATTGTTCTGCTCATTATTTTTGTGGATACTGATTCTTTGTCAATGCTGTCAATTTCTATCAGTTTATTGTATCCTCGCTGAGTAATACATCATTATGTAAATAAATAAAATTGTACTGTCCCTAAGCTTTTAAACAGTTGTGTACATATTCTGTCTCTCTGCCACCTTAGTGGCCATGTTAGTGACTGAAATATGATTTATCACAAATCTGATGTTCTCATGTCTTGCACAGGTGCTAACCCTCCACGGCCTGGAGGTTTCCCCGGTGCAAACAGTCCTGGGCCCGTGGCAGACTTGTATGGCCCCAGCAGTCAGGACTCAGCAGTGGGAAATTACATCAGTGCTGCCAGCCCTCAGCCGGGCTCCGGGTTCAATCACAGTATCGCAGTGAGTACCAAGAGAAAATTCTCACTTTCTGTCTTTTGTCCATCATACTTTTAATTATATTCAACCTCCAGCTGAGAAATCAGTCTGATTGGCTGTTCCTCCATTGTGACTCACTTTTTATGGCAAGGGCTTGATTGTCAGCGCAGCAATTTAGAAACGCAAAGTTGGAAAAAAAGAATATCAGAGAAATTAGTTCCATTCCACATGTTCAGAAATACCCCAATGAGTCACGAGTCTCCGTTAGACTGACACTTCACGTCTCGCTGATGTTTTGTTTGGGGAATAGAAGCATCACAAACAGTTTAGAGAAAGCAAAAGCTGCCGTGGTTGGAAATGAGCAAATTGTCAAAATCAGATGTCCCTGTAACTAGCAGATGCTCTTGACACCGTCTCCAAACAAAAGCCCCTGCGCTGCACAAAAACTTGCTTTAATTGGCTTTTGTCAGGGAGCGCACGGATTCTGTCTGCAGATGTCATGGACGTCAGGTTGCGGCTCGGTGTCAGCACGGATCTCAATTTGAAGAAGAAAGCATTTATAATGAGATGCCAAATTGAAATTAAATTATTCACCCGTTCTCACAAATAAGTTTCTTAACCAAATGAAGCACATATTTTGATTTATGCGAGTGTTTGCAGCAGATTTTACTGCTTGTGGGTGGTCTGCTTCGAGGCCAGTATTCATCTGGAGTATATTAAAGGTAAAGAGTGGTCCATTAGAGTTGTGGGGTATAATCAATTGTGAAATCATACAGTTGTTTTTTGTATTTTGGTTTGAGGAACAAAATGTACTTGTTTTCATTGTTTCCCGCATTTCTCTTAACCAAAACGAGCCAAGGTTAAATTTCAAAAAGAGTGAGGAAATGACAGAATTGTTTTATTTCTGGCTGAACTTCTGGGTCAGTAAGGAGGAGGAGAAATGTATGTTCTCCCATCACAACAGGAGTGATGTCTCCTAGTGGATAAAGATCTTAGCTAGTAATTAAAAGGTTTGATTCTACACAAGCCGATCTGTTAACTACCACCATTATGCCCTTGAGGAAGACATTTACTTCAGAGATTGCCTCTGTAGTTTGTCACTTCTTGAATGAAAAAGCCCTTCCTTTATTGGCTAAACTGGTGAAGAACTGCTCATAAACAGCTGTTTATTGTCTATAAAGACAATTGACTAATGACAGGAATATTAACTGCTGGTTGGAAACTGAAGTGAGCAGAAACTTGAATCTGTTCTATTTCGTTCCTGCCTCCTGGCATCTAAATAAAACATGTCACCGCATGAATTCATAACTTTATTCATCGGCATTAGCGTGTTTCTGACTGAGTGCCGTTTTGTGCTGTGATTAATTCCAATTTTAGTGCGTGTTCGTTCAGCTGGACTGATAGATGTGTGTGTGTAGTTCTTGAAGTCTCCGTGCAGAACATTAACACGGGAAATGACGCAGAACTAAAATGCTCGTCTCCATTTATTTTTCTGACACGTGTCACCGGTTCACCACCTACTGGAACACCCCCCTCTCTCTCTCTCTCTTTTATAGTATCCACACACATCCACAACGAAATAAAGTCCTACCACGCATTTCTTAAAATGAGGAAACCTGGCAGAAAAGCCAATATAAATTTGAGAAAGCCTTTCCTTCCTGCCCTCTAAAGCAGCGGGTGTGAGACTGACTTTGATTTATTCGTATGGATTAAACAGATCCGTTCCTGCCATGCACACAATAGTCTGATGACAGGCCCGATAAGCGGCTGTGTTTCTCAGAAAGGCTTGTTGACAGGTTGCCGTTTTGCCCTCTAAATCAGCCGTGTGGGTTTGTAAGTTCACATACGCAGTCTGACAATAGGCAGGATTTATTTATTCAGGACCGATCAGCTCCACGGAAGAGGAATCAGGACAAATGCTTTTCTTTTTTTATTTTCCTCATGTTTTGAGGCCTCCTAGTTACTCAGATGCAGCTATATTTGTATCAGAATAATTGAAACGGAAGAATCAAACATCTGAAGATATATACTGAAGGCCGAATCCGAATGAGAAAGAGGTCTATGACATCACATATAGTAGAAGCTCCTGTTCCTCTGTGTAATGCCAACAAAGTCCGTTTTAAATTCAGCTTGGAAAAGAAAATCTTGCAAATGATATTTTTAGGAAGCCTGGTTTTCTGCGCAGACTAATTACGAATCCTGCCGGAGACAAAGCAGCATCTAAAACATCTGCTGCTGCCCAACTAGCCATGCTTTTTCCTGAGCAGGTCTGCTGCCGCTGACAGTCAGAGCACTCTTATCAGGATCATTTGTGAATAAGTGTTCTGTTAAAGTGGAATTCTTGATTCTGTACATGAGAGATGAATCAATCTCATACTCTTCATAAAAGAGAAACGTTTAAATTATTCTGTCTGAATCTGTCCGTGTACTAGAATCACTGTTTTCATACAGCTTCAATAATTGTGATCTGCTTTTAGGGTCCTTTGATCGCCACAGCATTTACAAATGGATACCACTGAAAGCTAAACGGAGATGCGGCACCATCTCATTGAAGGTATGCGTGTTTTTCTCTCATTCTGATTCTCTATTCTCTATTTGTTCCTGATTCCTATTGGTTTTGATTCACCAGAGTTTATCGGGAGGCCCTGGGATAATGGCCGGATTCTCTGATTGGTTCGTGTACAGTTGATGTCATTTAGACTTCAAGCACTACAGGTTTTGATTGGTGAATGGACAAAGACGGTGGAACCAAACAGAGAGGACAAGAAAAATACGATCATCTCAGAAAACAAACATCACAACTGCTGTAACTGTAATCCAACCCTCCTGTCACTGCAGGACATTTTTCTTTTTTACACGCTTTTTTCTTTCTGTATGCTTTTTAAATGACTTCAGCTTTTAGGAAAACTTACTTAGATGAGTGAATTATTCAGTTGCGATTTGTCACAATTCCCCCGACCCCCCACCACCTCGAAATTTTGTTGCCAGTGAACCTTTATTTTTGCACATATGGACAGACACCGTGCTGAAAGACACCATGTCATTTATCTGTTGGAAAAAAGAAAAAAACCTTAGTAGCTGTTTTTAATTGTGAAGTCTCATTGTTGATCATAATGACCTATTTTTGGGCAATACAGAGGGAGAGGACTCCAATATTTTTATGGTCCTTTTTATATATATCTATATATATCTATCTATCTGTGTGTTGTTGTTGTCATTTAGGAAAAAAAAAAAAAAAAAAGTATACTGTAACTCCCCCACCCCACCCCTCCAATGAAAACATGGTGATTTAAATATAAGAGAAATGTAAATGTAAATATACTTCACTGCATATAATCGGTTCAGGCATATTTTTTTTTGGTAGTGTTTCGGGAAAAAAAAAATCAGGGTGAAATTAATCGACAGTATGACGGTGAAAAAAATGAATACATTGATTTCTTAAATTATTGTATACACATGAGCTGAATCATTTTACAGGTGTAATACCAGCATACACTCATGCACATGATAACATGAGCTGAAACTTTCCAAAACACCACTCCCGTCCAAAGCACACTGTGTGTAGTGATCAACGAAAAGACTTTTTCTTGTGTTCTGCACATTCTGACACTTTTATACTCCTGAGGAAAAAAAGAAGAAACTTACTATGTTGTCTGTTGTTGTTAATGTTGTCTAATAGAGGACGTTCCTCTTGATTTTGGAACCTGTCGTGGACTGTACGTGAACGAAACTGTTTATTTCTCTTTTGGCTGAAGAAGGCAAACGTTTTTAATGAATCATACCTCAGTCCTGTGAGATTTAATTTATTCAGAGCAGATCAAGTGTACAGAGGAAGCTTTGCACTGTGTACAAAAAGAACGACCGTTTTCTCTTTGCACATGCTAGCTGTCACGAGTGACCTTACAGAGATTTGATGTATGAAAAATTGTTCAGTGAATGTTGCTTTTATTTTTCTGCCGCTGGCGTCCAGAACGCAGGTTGAGAAGAAGCCAAACGAAAAGCAATCTATTACTGGTGCGCTTAAGATTTCATTTCAAGGACATAGCAAACCTTTTATCTGAAATATTGACGTATTTTAATATACAGCCAGTTGAAGACACTGAAAAAAAAAAATGTTGACCTGAAACCCGGAGCTGCTGATTTGTTTTCTTTCAAGTTGAAAAGCTGTTTTAGGTCAAACACGCATTTATATATATGTATATATACATATACATATATATACATATATATATGCAGATTTTTAATGTTAAATGATCTGATATGTATATTCTGATGTAAATGTGTCTTTTTTTCCTGCTGAAGATGTAAACTGTTTTGTTTGATGACTTTTGTTTTATTTGGTGTAGTCTGGTGGCCGGAGGCAAACGCACTAAACGTCAAAGCCTCGAAAAGATTTACTGATCCAGTCACGTAATATTTAAACAACTGAAAGGAATGGAGTGAGGAAAGAAAACTATTGTAATGTTCAAATGTAAAAGAAAAATGTAAAAATGAAACATTAAAAACGAAACCAAGATGTTTGTTCACTGATTTCAATTGTGAGTCAGGTTTTTTTTCCCCCTTTTAGCTGTATCATCATGTCATTTAACAACATTTTGAAAGAGCTGTAAGACCAGCATTTTTTTTTCCCATCATCTCTCGAGTATTGCCCTGAATTACACGAACACTTGGAATTTTGTGATAAGGCACTCAAGGCTGTGTTATACTGTCAGTTAAAGTAAATGCACTGATAAAGGCCCTGACATGTAAATGAGAATGTGATCTCCATGGGTGCTGTCAGTGATGTGCTCAGTAGCTGGTGAACATATTTAGTGCCAGTGCTGGGGGGGTTTTTTTAGCTGCTACAGTGTTCCCGTTTAGCTCACTGGCACTGGACCTCTGTCAGTGCTGACAGACAAGAGTCTGCACAGGATATTGAGCTGTGACGAGAAAGACAACAAAAATATATATATATATATATATATATATATATTTCAATAAATAAATTACAACATACAATCGTGATTGACACAAGTAGCTACTTTTTTATGTTTTTGTCCCTTACACTCAAAGCTTATAAATAGTAAAAAAAAAAAAATAAATGTATGTATGTATATATATATATATATATATATATATATATATATATAGTGACATTTTTAATTCAAAACAACTGTTTTATATTAAATCTTTAAATGTAATTAATTCCTGTTTAAACTATTTTCAGCATCATTACTGCAGTCTTCAGAGTCACACGATCCTTCATAAACCACTTATATAGCTGCTTAAGAAACATTTCTTATCAATGATGAAAACAGTAGTGCTGCTTGATACTTTTGTGAACCTTTTTTAATAAATAAATCTGACAGTTTGAGTGGCTCTGCGTTTCAGACCTGAACTATATTTGGCCATATTTGTCCTATCAGGTCTGACTCATAAGGGGACATCACCGGGCCTGTCCAGCTGTCTCAATTCACCGAGTGGTCTGTGTCTCTGTCATGCATGCCTTGTCCTTGTCTCAATGAGATCTCTGTGCAGCAAATACCAGCAGGTCTTCCATCTACTAAAGACAGGATATCATCTGGCTTAAAAAAAAAACCCAAAACTCTTCCCTGGTGCTTGCTTGAATCTGTCAAGGTTCCTGAGCAGGCTGCAGATGTTGGACATTATTTCCTCATATAAATATGATGCTGATCAATTATTAGTGAGCAGACACACTTCCATTACTTATGGTGCAAGTCACTGACTTTTGCTCTGTAAGTTTAACTGGTTCAATGCTTTCCTAAGCACAGAGTTTTCAGGTCCCTTCAATTGCAGCCTGTCATTGGAAAAAAAAAAAAAAATTCAATGTTGTATTCCATCTCTTTCTACTTAATTAGGTGATCATCTCAGTCAAATCTTGTTTAATGCAGCAAATTATAAAAACCTTCACTATCCACTTGCAATAAGGTTCTTGCAGCTGGAAGGCAAAAACAGTACTAGTACCTCGTAAGTAAACAGAATTTGAGGGAGGAAAATAAGGGTTCATTTCTGGCTTCACTTGCGAAGGGATATATCGGGATGTTGGGGACAACAAAACTACAGACCGGCAGAGGATGAAAACCACTCTCCACCGACTGGGATGACCACCAAACTCTCTTGAATATCACTCAAAAACCACAGGATGACAAGCATCAGCTGGGGTGAAGTGCATAGTAAGGATGGTCAGAAACAAGTCTAGTAGGCTGAAGTTGTGCAAAGCTAGAAAAAAGGCCCCTCATCCAGATAAAGTCAGGCTGAGGTTTGGAAAAGACCACAAGGACAGGACCAGCAGCTCTGGCCAAAACCTGGTCATTTTATGGTTAATGGTTAAAATAGACGGCCATAAGTCATCAAACAAAGCAGAGCTGCTCAATTTTTTTGCACCAGGAGTGGTATAAAGTCACCTATTAGCAATGTGATAGACAAGAGTATGATATACCAAATATTGATTTCAAAAAAGTCGTCTCAATTTATTCAGACCTTTTAATCTACAAATCACCATCATTTAGCATAGATTTACTGTTGTAACACTAACTGCACCATGGTATTGTGGCAGAATTAGGTGAAATTTGTGGTGAATTTCATTATATCATTAATGTAGACGTATTAAATGTAATGAGTAATGAAATATAATTACAGTGTTTTGTGATTAAGCTGTAACATTAATGCGTTTATACTATAAATGTTTATACTACTGTTTCTTACAAATACACAACCTAGAAGCCATATTAAATTACCACGATACTGACATGCTATATTTTAAATGTGGTTATCATGATCTAAATGTATGTATGTGTTAAAATAAAAAAAAAAAAAAAAAAAAAAAAACTTTCACCATATAAAAATGAGTATACAAAATATAGGGTTTTTTTTTAACAGATATTAGTGATTTTGATAAGGAAGATAAATCTACAACTATATTATAAAATGTACACTTCTGAGAGACAAAAATGTTCTATTATTAATATTATCAGGCAACACAAACCTGTTACCTGGTTTGAAACAACATTATTCATTAAAACATGTAGAACTAAGAAATAATTTTTTTCTGTTATTTATTTTATTACATTACAATAATGACTGGAAAAGTGAAAATAATTCAAGAATTAACATATTTGTATTCATGATTTGTTATGTTCTGACCACAATTAACTGTCTGTTTTTTACAGCTTCCACAGTGGAGTAAAAATATACCCTTAAAACTTTTATAAAGCAATAAAAATTATTGACAGCTGAAAAAATATATATTGTAAATAATAGTCCATTAATTTAGCATTTGTAGGAACTAAAGGACTGACAATAAATACCTATACATAGTCTTCTTTATGAAGGCTTAGAGATTGACACAATGACACTCACAGGTACAGGGTCCTGTTACTGGACTACATAGTTATCACAGGGTGAGCACATCAAAAATGCTGAAAGTAACTGTTTTCCCGACCAACACAGCATCAAAACATCCTAAAAAGCAGTTTTTGATATGTTGTCCATTTCATATAGTTTAGAGTATAGATTTAGGTCATTCTGACACCAGTAGCAATGCATACTGGGTACTCCAAGGCACTGCAATGTACTCCTTTATCTTCTTAAAATCTAAAAAAATAAAATAAAATAACGTAACGCTCAGAACTCAAGAACATCCTTCCCGGCCTAAGATAAGTCATTTTTGTGTGAAATGAAATATGTTTTTTTTTTCCTTTAACAAAAACCCTTTAAAACATAAGTGGATATAAAGTGGACAAAAATAAAGTAATACAATTACTTTAATAAAAGAAAGATATGACCATGATTTCTTTTGTTCAGATGAGCCGTTCACATACGTGGACCCACATGCAAACTTTCTTTCTCAATTGGCTCATTTTGGCTTTCATGGGCTCTATAATAACATTTTCTACCTCATGAATTTTGCTGAATATGAAATGAATATCTTCATAAATGGATATTAAGGCTTTAGCTGTGCTTAGCCGCTGTAGTATAATAGAAACTCACATTTTGCTTAAGCCGAACAATAACTCCCGGCAAATAATCCGCCGAGGTATAAAACCTAATGCCACACATATCTTTATTAGTTCCAGAAATATTTCCTCTGATCGATAGATAAAAATACATGGTTCTCATATATATGCTGTCAAACTCGCCTTATTAAACTTTCATCTTTTTAGAGTTCACCAAAATAGCTGAACGGTATTAACTACAGATGTGGCGCAAGCAAGCCTATAGAATCATTCATTCAGACGAGATGACAGGTCAAATATATGATTCTGTCACAGATAAAGATCATTCATCCCGCCACCAGCTCTAATAATATAATTCAAACCGCAAAGGGGCTTGATGAGATTTAATCTCCAATATATGAGAAAACAAACAGCCTGCCTTCATTAAAAGCTAAATATTGTTTTGCTGTCATGTTTACCAATGCTTCCCATCTAGCTTTTCTTCAAATGACACCCAGTCAGCAAAAAATGCTAATCTGCTTTTCATTGATTGTGTTTGTAAGACGCAAAAATATGCCAGTAACCAAAAATCGAATAACTTTCGCATCACATAATGTAATTTACGGAGTATATACACACCGTATTCTGTGAAAAATAACTGAACGTGAATGAACCGCTGCGTTTTTAATCAATGCGTTAATAATCGTGCCTATACTGTAGAATCCCCATATGCATCCAATCCTTCTGTTTCAGCGCTAAAAGTGGCTCTCGTTCTCTATTTCTCTCTCTGAGCTCAGGGTGAGATGGTCCCAGCAGGACCAGGGTGCTGGGATTTGCATATGCAGGTGTCATGAGAGGTTTTTTTTTGTCAGCTCAGTGTGGTCCTGCTCCTGCGGTTTGCTCTCAACGATACATATAAACTAGCAGGCCGCTAATCGCTAACGGTTCAAGCAACGGCGGCCCGTCAGGAGCTCGTCTTTAGAGGCGTGTCCGGTTCTCTATGAATATTCATGATGCTCTTTACAGTCGGATCAGCTGCGTGTTTACGAGCGGTAAAGGTGTGTGGGAGGCGAGCAGACCTCGCGGCAACTCGGCTCTCGTTAACAGTAATTAAGCATCAGTCTGAAGCTCGGGCTTAATTGGCAATTAACGATATGTTTGATAAGGGTGAGTGTGTCAGGTCTATGTTTAGAATACATTAAGGTAAATAAGCACTCAGAGTGCATGGAGACACGTCCTCCTCGACAGCCACGATACAAACAAACTCTGCCAAAGTAGATGGAAGCAGATTACGAGTGTTTGCAGATGATTTAGCCTAGAGTAGTTCGGTCAGAACTTAAAGAGCTGCAAGGAATGCTGGGTAAGCCACAGCACTGTAGTATTCGTACGTTTAAGATTTGTGGAATTGCATAGTTCTCAGATGACATTACAATAGGAAGATTATTTGATAAGTTTGAGACCCAAAATATATACTGTAAAAATGACTTTTTTGAAGTTCGAAGAAATTATGAGATTACTTAATTTTTTTTATATCAGTTTTTAGTGTAATGTAAGCTTAATATTTCTTAAAGTGTCATTCTTAAAGCATTTATAACATTTACTAGCAATTTCTGAGTGAAAATTGCTTATGCACCTTTTTTTATTGTACACTTTATAACAACAAAGAAAAATAAAATACTATGTGGAATGTTGTGCAATGTACAGTATATTATTAACATTTATAAATATGGTCTGACATTTGAGATCCAAGTGCTTAGAGAAATATATATTTATAAAAAATTTTTAGTCAAAGAGTGGGTTTCATAGATGTTCCTCACATACAGAAAGAGTCAGTGTGCTCACAGTATACACACAGCATACTACTATTTTTCAAAAATAGCTGTAAGTCATGCCGAACACAGAGTGATGAGATCATTTCCCTCCTCATGCAGACGGAGGTAAGTGTTGGAGTAGATCTGCTGTGGAGGGGGGCGTCTCGCGGTGGGCTAATTGACATGACATATTGACAGGCACTCTTCTGCGTCTGGGGACTCCGGCGCCTGCACAGCCTTCCACATCTCTAATAATCACTGATTAAAAAGCAGTTAAGAGCCTGTGAAGACCAAAATGTGCATTAACCAAATGACCTTCTGGGAGGGAAAAACAGCCGCGCTGGCGGAGAGAAGTGACGGCAGAAGTTCTCCGGGAAAATGTCTGCCCTCTCCCAAACCACGGCACGGTTATCAAGAGATGAGATGTTACTAAAATGTGTTTGGCTAATATCCTCTTTTTGCCCAGATTCACATTATCTTCACTGAGTTGACACAGGTTTGTTTATGAGCAGTTTCACTGGCTAAGCAGCTGCGCCATGCTGCCAAACGTCTGAAATAACCTTTGAGTTCCGGCTGATCTAATATAATTACATTTTTGCAGTTCATCCTTGACCCCATTCCAATGAAATAATTAAGGTCTCATAACGGTTTAATTTGAAAAAGTTATGCTCTCTCCAAAGCTTTTTATGCTCGCTGGAGCACGTGTTGTCAGATCGCTTAATATAACGGCTTCCATTTAATCATCACAGAAATTCAGTGTTTGGCCTTGTTTGGTAATTATTTTTGTAATCTGGTGCCAAATGACACTAAAGCTTAAAAAAACAAAAAAACATCAGAACCGACTGACATGCAAATATTGATTCTGTGTGCACACTGTGTCCATATTAATCCACTAAAATACTCAAACACAACATTTCCAGCTTTCTTTCCTTCCGCTTCTCTATTTTTTACGTTACATGATGCTGTGCTGAACTTCCAAAGCGAGCTTCCAGCTCATTCATTATCGTTATCAGCCTGAATGATTTCTCTCGTCCCAATCAATAGTTTCCTCAGAGCAAACGCAACTGAGGAACACACACGGGAAGCTGCGAGAGCATCAATCACGCCATCCTGACTGCAGAAAGTTCAAAGCAGCCCTGAAGCACATGAGCGCCACTTCACTCTCCCGATGATATAAACGCTTCATAGGTTAGTTTAGCAAGCTTTTTTTATTTTATTGAGACATCAAGTAAGTCCTCAGTGGCGTTACAATGTTAATTCCTGCTTATTAGGAATGAGTAAAACTCAATGTTTACCAAACCCATTCAGTCACATTTCTTAGGAGAGAGGGGGCAAAAACATTGCTTTTGTACATACACTCATAAGAAATAAAGTTTTCAAAAGAGGCTTTTTACCACCATTTTAAGTTCCCCAAAGAACATCTTAATTAACAGATCTTAAAAGAATCTATTTTCACATAAGGAACATTTTAATAATCGAAAAAAAAAAAAAAAAATCATGGATTTTTATGGTTCTTCATGGCAATTCTAAATGAGCTTTATTTCAGCAAAGCTATGATTCAATGTCTTTGAAAACCCTCTTTTGTGCAGAACTACTGTATTATGTAGAGTTGAGTATTATGAGAGAGATTGACTGAGCGAGTGTGATTACCTGCAGCATCTGAAACAGCATTCATTCATCAGCTCAGTCTCATATTCACAAGAAAACATTAGTTTGAATGTCCGCTAAGGAAAGTGGTTCTTTCAGTATACAAACTCTTTGCCATTGCCTCATTCATTAAAACTGTCTCATCACCATTTAATGGCAAAATAATGTATCTACAAACCCCCAACATGAACACACACACAGTTTTGCCAATATTAGGTACTACTATTATTTATATAAAATATTATTTAATAACAATATTTAATAAACAACAGCAATCATAAAAGTCAAAAGTTCAAGAGCAGCACTCTGATATAAAATTAAAAAATTAAAGTTAAATGAAATACAACGTGATAAGATTTTGCCCTCAGACAAAACTATTTGGTCTGGAACAAATAATAGATTAATGAGACCAAAGACTGCCCTACATTTAACCAAAGCAAACTATATCTCATGTCAATTCCAGAATAACCTGCCGAGGTAAAGCCCCTCTTTTAGATTACAGTGGAAGTGGAGTGATTCAAAAGGGGAAACAATATTTTGTTGTCACTAAAATATCACACTCCTATTAACCAATCAGATTCAAGGACCAGGAACTGTTGTAAAAATTGATAATTCAAGAGCAACAACAAAATAAGAACATGCAACAGATATTCACAGATATTTAACAAAAGAACACACTACTTAACATAAAACACAAAACACATCATATTTAAATGTTTACAAAACTGCTGGCAAGCTACAGCATATTAAAATGATAAATATAACTACGTAAACTAGCCTAATTAATTAGCAAAGTTGTGTTTGCCCATTCCTACAGCTTTCCTTTCTGTTTTTCAAGTCTGTATAATCTCTCTCTCTCTCACACACACACACACACACACACACAGCGGCTCCCGTGCAGCTTTGTGTCCTCTATTCAACCTTCATACATAAACCACAGGAAAGGCATTGAGCCGGGGAATGCCGTGGGAGTGCTGATATCTGAAATCAGCCTTTAAAGGAGCTTATTTTAATTCTTTATTTGAGGGAAGAAAATAGCTGGGGAGTTCTGCATGTTTGAATATGCAGCATCAGCAAAGCTCACTGCCGCCCGTTGCAGCCGCTCTCAAAGCCCCTTTTCATGCCTTAAAGGAGCAAATAAATAAAACCCTTGATAAAAATGAGACAAGCTTTTTGTTGAAGCTGTCACCTTAGCTACATGTGCCAAAAACAATCAGCATTTCAGATGTCCAGAATAAAATCCCTGCAGTGGACAGCTGACCAAGCCAGATCTATTCTGCCTCATTTCAAAAACACAGAATCTATCAAACCAGCCACAATGACAGTGACAGCAATTTGCTAAGAAACATTTCGACAATGGGCTCCTTTTCCAGCGGCTTTCAGAGATGTACGCACAATTTAATACCCACAAACAATCTGCGCCGTGAATGGATCCACAGATATTTCAGTTTTTTTCTTCTGCTTCTTTTATTATTATTATTATTGCCTGCCTCATTATTGTTCCTGAGCGATGGAAAGGCAGTCAATGGCCCATATCACTCAAAATATATTATCAAACTGTGTCATCCTGTCCCATGGTGCGAGTTTAATTAATTCCAACCATGAAAAACAGTATTCCCCTGTTTGGTCAGAGGTGATTATGAAAGTGCCGATTTAATTGTCTAAAGACAACAATCCCAGCCTTGCATACATTAAATATGACAGCATACTTCCATGCAGCAACTAAAACGAACAAAACTAACAGGAATACAGCAAATGCTGTAACAACAGCAAACTAATTAACAGTAGCCTAACCATCCTACAGAAGCAACACATATTATTGTTATTACTTGTAACATGAACATCAACATTGACTTAATAATTGAATTCAATAAATTAACATATTAAGTGTTTTAATATCTCTGTAGCACACATGGTGACAGATAGAAAGGTTAGGGATGAGCAGACAGTTCATGACACTATAACACACAGCAGCTGTGGAAAGAACGGGATTATATGGCTGCACTTACGGGTTTATTCTCTCAGCTGTGAATGTTTAAAAACAGCTCGGTGTCACGTATAGCAGCGTGTTTGTTAATGAAACACCTCCTTGAAAGAGCTAGACTAACACATTTCTACAGCCCGTGGCTCTCCTGCTGCTCCCTGTGGGAAAACTAGGTCAAACTAGATTAAGATGGTCAAGGTGGGTTTGGAAAGCTGGTAGCTGGTGGTCTGCTGCAGGTTCAGGTTCAAGATGGTCTACCAACTAAAAAAAGACCAGCTATAAAGCATCAGAAGCTTGTTTTCAGTTGGATGTCCCAGCAAGGTTCGCAAAGCCCATGACACCACAGGATAAGCTTTTAACACTCCACCGGTGTCTGGTTATGGACCCTGAATTGTTGAATCTTTCTTATAGTCTTTAGGTTGGACCAATGCCCAGGTCTCTCGTGTTTTCAGCTAAATGACCGGAGTGTACCTCCCTGTGGCGCCACCCTCATGCTTCAATAGACTGAAAAAGAGCACATTTTTCTAATCTCACTTTCCTGAATATTTTGTTTTCTTCTCAAGTCTTCAGCTTCAAGAGAAGCCAGAATGCTGTTTTTTATTCAAACTAATGATCTCCAAAACAAAATAGGAGCTGATCTATTTTTGCTCTGCTAAGACACACTTTCTCTTTGCAAAACCTTGAATCTAATGCATGCAACAGCACCACAGCCATGTGATGTGCATGTCTTGGACTCAAATATTATGAATAAACATTACAATGGTATTTGTTGATTTCCTTTTTTTTTTTTTAATTCAGTTTAGTTCATTTCTTTTACTTATAATGGTTAATGGTGTTAATATCTCAACACCATTACAAATCATAAATGAAAACAAACAAATGACAACATCATAAATTCATTATTTTATTATATTTCACAACTGAATTTTTTTTATGTAGCTGTGTGTGAATGTAAACAAATGTAACCCCACCCACAAACACATTGTTTTATTAATGACTGCTGTACACAGTAGACCAATCACACAAACTGGCCATCTGACCAATCCCAGCAGAGTAGGCTCAGACTGAATCTTAGAAATGCTTCGAAATTAATCGTTTGAGAATCGGGGAAAATTATGTGATATTAAACATATATTGTAAGAAAACTAAAACAAAACGTTTTTATTTTGCATTTATGTAAACTAATGTAGGACACTCCCAAAACAATATTAAGTTCTCTAACAAATTGTACAAATTGTAAATTTTGTAAAATGTAAATTAACCTTTTTTAATAAATCAAGGGGGAAAAATTTGAGCTTGGAAGTACTTTTTATGTTTTAAAATACAATATTTACAGAAAGCATTCTATACATTCCATTTGTGTTACAAATTAAAAAAAAAAAATTACTGCAATTATTTTTAATTGACCTCAGAGTGAGCAAATGATGCCAGAAATCTTCTCTGTTAGGTAAACTATATTGAGTGTGTTTGCCCATTCATAACTAATAGAAGGGGAAAAGTGTTGCGTCAGCTATGTGTTGACTGCCAAACTGCCTTATCTCACTCTTCCCTCAAGTCCAGTTTCATCAGCCGTTATTCTGCAGGATCTCACGTGATGCAAGGAAAAACACTCATTTACAGGTTTTTTTTTCCCTCCTGGCCTTTATCCAAATGAGAGCATTTTTTTCTCACCCACATAATTAACAATACAGTATCCTATCTGCAGGCATGAATTGTGTAAAAGATCTGCGGTTGTGTGGTCTGAACCACAAACCCTGTGGCTCTGACGTTTTCCATCATCTCTGAAAAGAAATCACACGAGTCAGCGAGGCAAGGACAGAGAGGCCTTCAGACGCTGTTCCTTCATGTAATAACACCCAAAGAGATCCCGTCTTTTTGCTGGACCGGCGGCCAAGAAGTGTAAAATCTCTCACTCTGCTGAATGTGATCTTGTCAAAGGGGGCATTAAATATTGATCAGGTGAGAAGATGGTCAATAAGTCAAGATTCAGATGTTCTGCTGGGAGCCCGGCAGCCACAGTCAAACACTGGCAGAATTGTTATGGATCCCGACTGAGAGAGATAAAGGAAATTCTGCTGCCCATCTGCTCTGAATATCACAGTGCTTTCAAACACGTCCCATCATTGTGTTCCTATACGCTATATACACTCCACATATATACATACATAATTTTTTTTTATTTTTTAAGAATTTCATTCTGCTCACCAAGCCTGCAAGCCAAGCCAAATTCTATTCAACAGAGAAACCTGAAAAAATATTCTCACCCGTTTTCAACATTATTATGATAATAATAATAATAATATTAATAATAAAGTCTTTGAGCAGCAAATCAGAAAATGTAAATAATCTGTACCTTGGATCAAATAAATGCAGCCATTTACTGTTCAAAAACCTTTGACTGGTAATATGAATTAAACAAACTACATGGGCAAGACAATAAACAACATTTTGTTAAATTTATGTTGGTAATGATGATAAACTCCAGAAAACTCCAACAGTCTATCACAGCAGAAAAAACGTGTCAACAGTCAGTCAGTGCATGTTGTTAATAAATCAGCCTGTTCTGTGTCTCTCTGTGTGAATGTGGCACGCTTTCATCTGATACACAAACTCAAAACACACATGATGTTTCAGGCGTCTACTCTCTCAATATACTAGTGCACAAACACATGAACTTTAACTCCAGAGATGTTCTGAGTGTCACACTAATATATTCAATGATTTTAATTTGAAAAAAAAAAAAAAAAAAAAAAAAATCAATCATGGCAGAAATATATTTCTATATTGTATAGAAGAACATTTCTATATACAGACTAGTAATTTTTACATTCAAATATGTGAAAAGCAAAATGCCTGTTTAAATGGTAAATGAATATCAAGCTAAATATCGATACTGCATTATATTTTTGGCCCCATCTCGCAGCCCTCTCTATCTTATGGATACATTCTGTAAAAACTCGCAGGAGTTCCAGCTTTCCAATAGGTAACACACCAACACATCTTTTACATCTTAAACTAGTTTCATTTTAAACTTCCTGACAGTCTTCTTTGATTGAGAGGTTTTCCGTTGTTTTCCAGACAGCGCTTGATAGCCGAGGGCAGAGGGGCAGGACTCACGTCATCCATCATTTCCACGGCATCTCGCCTTCTTAGGGACATCTGTGCAATCAGTGGACCATCAGCCCTCGAGTCAGGCACGGCTGCCTCCGTCCAATCCCACAAATGGTCATCAGGACAGAACAACAGCACTGACAACCTCAGCCGGACAAAACAGGAAACAAGAAATGGGGATTTTTCTTACTCCTCATTGTCATTTTATTTATGCCACTGTCTCAAGCAGTGGGGCTCGTCTCGTTTCCGTCAATCTGATGGTCTTATTTTCAAAAGGGATCATCTTTCAGAACCCAATTTGTCAAGGGTGAACTACATTCCTGTGTTGCTCTCAAAGCTTCTGACAGAAACATTTATGCCAGCTTAGACTTCACCAGGGTGAATTAAGCTAACATGAAGTAAAAACTGTACAGGGAGCTGAATAAATTCAAATTCAAAATTTATCAAAATATTCCAAAAAGAAAGTGATCGGTTGCAAGGGGAACCTTATAGACTTGCATTAAGTCCAAATTCTCAAAGAGATTTACACACTTTATTAGACTCCTATTCACACCCTCTTGTTTGAATTTATTTTAGATTTTAATTTACTTTCAATTTATTTCAGCATATTTTGTGGATAATGTCAATTTTCTCAAATTCTCAAAGCTAATTCTGCATAATATGAAAGTAAGCATAACTGGGTAAATGCAGCTCCTATCTTTTTGAACAGGGAAAAATCTAATTCTCCAAAACTGGCCCAGGTTTCACATACAGGGCTTACACTAAATCACAATTAGGCCATAGTTCAATTAGGACATTTAAGTATTTTTTTATAAACATGTCAGTGCAAGTTTTTTTCAGCTGAATCAGCTCAGACTTACATGCTAGTCTAGGACTAGGCTTAAGCCTGTGTGAAACCAGGGGCATATCTCATATTTGAAATCACCAATGAAATCTGACAACTGTCTCATAAATATTGTTTATTTTGCTCAAATAGCGTTTTAAAAAGCTTATTTTCAGACTGGATCGGCCAGTGCATGTGCGAAGTCCTAAGCCCCCTCTAAGCCCTCTAAGCCCGCTGACTGCTTCTATAGCAACCGAGGCGGCTGCTGCAGTGATTCGCTGAATTTACAGATTGCGATTGGTTCTTTTACTTACATTTTTTTTTATAAAAGTGACAATGTCTTGGGTATTCTATATTGTTTGTTTGTAGTCATTTTTTGGGGAATCTAAAGTAATACAGTAAATAACCCTTAAGAACCAGTTCTCATTAAAATAACTGGCTCATAAGCATTATTATTACTTTTGATTCACCAAAAAGATCTAAGAATTATTTGTTTGTCAATTACATCACAAATCTGATATATTATATTCCATAGCCAAACAGCCCTGGTGTTCTTCAGAAAATATAACATGTGCAAATTTTCTCTATATATGTTTCTACCAAGAAAATACTCCCTTTCTTTTCTACTGCAGATTGCAGTGTTTCATGCGTTACTAAAAATGAAAAAAGCATTTGTTGTGATCGTGACTTTGAACGTTAATTGGAATGTTTTCCAAAAAGATAAGAAATCTGAAAATGGCATAGCAAGGTCAGTGCATTTGTAAAATAACAAGATGTTTGCACAGCAGCTGTTCTGTGTGTGAGAAAACAGTGACAAAACAACCTCCCACCTCTAATGAAAAGATCTGTCCACCTGAACAGCACGTCCTGATTTCACTGTCCTTTCCACAAAAACCCTGCAGTCGCTTAGCTGTTTTTAGACGGAGACTCAGTGAACAGGATGTTAATGGATCATCAGAGATCTGACGGGGGCGCTGCCATCAGGGGGAGGAGGTGGAGAAACAGGGAGAGGGGCTGAACAGAAAGCCCTGCATTATTTATCCAAAGTTAAAATTAATAAGGTCAGATTCATCATTGTCTCCTTCTTCTGCTGCTTGAATTTTTAATGTTATTCATTGGCTGAAAAGAGCATTCACCAACCCTGTGTTAGATTATCCATCAGGAGTTGATCCCTCACAGAGCTGCAGGTCTGAAGAGGATTATGGGCAACTTATCCTGAGTTCATGCCAAAAACTCTCCTGCACGAAGCATCAGAGAAAAATGTAGTAACCTGCGCTGATTTTCACTCACTTACTCTGCAACCAGGTGCCTATTTTTTAAACCATCTATCCATCCGTCCATCTAGCCATGGAAGCATTTTCAGAAAGCAGAGAAAAAAACATTCCAATTTGCACATGCCCTATTGAAATTCTTACCAATAACAAGCATTGCATCATTAAAATGTGCAATGCAAAAATGTGCATTTATTTGTTACTTTTAGTGAGCGTTAAATGATAGGGCTGCATGATTATGACAAAAATCTCAGGAAATTATTCCCCTGAAATTGTAATTGCAATTGCTAATTACAATTATCACAATTTTACATAAACAAGCTGAAAACACCCTTTATTGTTTTTCTATAGTACTAAGCCTCAAATGTCAATTATACATAGTATTGGTTTATTCTTTAAATAATTTAGTTTTAAGTATATTGTAGAATGGTATTATAAAGTTACAAAATATTATAAAAACTACAATTAAAACAATGGAAAAACCCTTAAAATAACCTGTAGAAAGAAAAAAACAAAAACTTAAGCACACAAAATAATATAAGTGGACATTATTGATTCATTGCCACTTTGAATGATTACATAATTGTGGAATTTGTAATTGCAATTTAAAAAAATCTATTCATTGTGTAGCCCTAAATGATAGCAAAAATGATCTTACTGTATCAAAAATAGGCAAAATGAGCTGCGCACAGTTTGAAAACCAATGGTACCAATATATGCATCGTTGTGCCTATTTTTGACAGTGATATTGACATACTGTACATCATAATTCAAAAGTAACATACTTTACGATCGCTGGCACACTTTGCAGATGTCTATGGTTTAAGATTCAAACAGAATAAAGGAGAAGTGAGAGAGAGAGAGAGGAGGAGGAGGAGTCCTGATCTTTACTCCTCTCTGCCTGGCTGGTGGCAGCAGGTGTGCCTCTGTCTTGAGCTTATGGCATCAATTTAAATGACAGATAATTACTTTTGTGACAACGTGCCAATGAGATTAGGCCCAGGCAAACAACATAACAGCAATTTGCTCTGCTCTGGAGAGCAATAACACCAATCATAATTAAGAACTATGGCCAAAATAGCAAGCTGCTGCATATCGTTGAATACAATTACGCTACGCCTAAAAAAAAAGAAAAAAAAAGAAAGAAAAGGAAACGAGAGACCAAGAAAGAGAGATAGAGAGGAAGAGAAAAAGGCCAGTCTGCTGTGAGACGCCTCTCCTGGGTCTTTTTTCAGAATGACATAAAATGATTAATTAACTCATTAATCCTCCTCTTTTTCTTAAATAGATGTTGTCAAAGACCTGTCAGCCTAATTTTGGAAAGCCACAGTCAGGAAGCTAGAAAGAGTTTTGCCGCAGTGTCCGTTTAGCTTTTCATGTCAAATCCAATCAAAGTCTCAATAAAGACTCGCTCCTGTTTGCGGTAACATTCGGCCGTCATAACATTGAATCTTACAGCATTTTCTTGTTAGTGCCATCTAAACCCAATGAAGCATCTAAATTCACCCACTTTAAAGTTTGTGGATATTATAATATTTGTTCTAGAGGGCTGCTGGGAGTGGAAGTGTATTTATCTGTCAATCTTTTAGTTCGTCTTAAAAGACAATGACACCAAATGCATTTAACCTCCATAATGCAATATATTTCTGAGTGACAGAATGTAGGGCGGGATCTGATTGGATTGTGACATGTTAGGCCATCGTATTATTGAAAAGAAAACTTGTTTCAGAGGCAGAGAAAGCAACTGCATTCTGATAAACTACCCGAAAAACTCTTGAATAACATGAACTAATAAATAATGCATAATGTGATCATGGAAATTAAATGGGTCAATTTCACATAATCTTTAAGCGGAGATAAATTCATCAAATCCAGCATGAAGGTGAAGAAAACTGGCATGAATTTAGCAGTGATAGAGAAGCAATATGGCTCTACCTGTGAGACAATCTGGGGTAAGTGCCCTTAATAGCGACAAATGACCCTTGTAATGCACTGACCAGCAGACCGTCATAAAGCCCACCGTCAGGAACAAAAGCATCTCCAGCAGTGCACCAAGGATGCAGATCCAGCATTGATTATGTTAATAGCGCACACCTTCAGCTCTGATCAAAGAGACACACTGGGGCCAGCGGGTTCTCATATACAGCCCACTTGTGTCATCTCACCAGGAGAGTCTTCCATATAATTCATCATTAATATGATTTGCAGAAACGCGTAATCTGCCTTTAGGAATGAACAGGATGTTGCTGAGAGCTCAAGCTGCTAGAAGATCTGCCCTGCAGTGAAGTGAATCTTGGCTGCACCCGGAATTGTCCCCCAGGAGTGAAGCACCTAGCTAACGAGAGCTCGGTTTCAGCAGCCAAATCAGAAACAAGCAGCCTCTCCACTGAATCAGACCTAAAATATTACCCAGGAGGCTTTGTCTGTGCGTGAAGGGGACATTTAGCTGCAAATGCTCATCTTTGAAAAGGCTGTTTGCCTGTTCAATAGAAAGAGGGAGAGAGAGCAGGAAGAGGCCTTGGGTTAGCCTGTCACTGGCTGCATGAATATTGTATCTTCTGGCATTTGCCTTTTGGGGCCTTAAGAGGAATGAACGGATGACAATGTCAGTCACCGCCTGCACAGTTTGAGATGTCACGGGGATTCTGATTTATTTATTCAGGTTTATGGGGAGCATGGAAGAGTTACAGGGTGAATCTAATGGAAGCATGTCTGGGTTGCCTCAAAATAAAAGTAAAAATAATATTTATTATAAATAAATAATAAGATTTAAAATATAATAAAATTTCAAATAACAATCATACGACACAAAACTATTATAATTATTTTTATTTAAATTCTGAATGGAGAACATGTTCTGATTTTAGAACATGTTGCAAAATTAGTGTTATATTATATAAATAAAAATTTATCATTTACTAAACAAATATATTAAAGTACAGTTAAGGTCAAAGGTTTACCTTGCAGAATCTCCAAAATGTTATTTTTTACAAAATAAAAAGGGTCATAAAAACTGCATGTTATTGTTTCTGATGTAAAAAATATTTCACATAAAAGATGTTTATATGTAGTCCACAAGAGAAAATAATAATTGAATTGGTAACCTTACAATAAGATTCATTAGTTAACATGAACTAAGAATGAGCA
The DNA here is from genome assembly GCF_018831695.1 of Puntigrus tetrazona. Taxonomy (NCBI): domain Eukaryota; kingdom Metazoa; phylum Chordata; class Actinopteri; order Cypriniformes; family Cyprinidae; genus Puntigrus; species Puntigrus tetrazona. The sequence continues at coordinate 732,716 of NW_025047682.1, forward strand.
ATACTTCTACAGCATTTATTAATCTAAGTTAATGCTAATTTCAGCATTTACTAATGCATTATTAAAATGTTAACATTAGTTAATGCACTTTGAGCTAACATGAACTAACAATGAATGGTTGTATTTTTATTAACTAACATTAACAAATATAAATACTGTAATAAATGTATTGTTCATTGTTAGTTCATGTTAGTTAACTAAATGTTAACAAATGACACATTAGCGTTACCGTTAAACTTATAAAAATGACTGTGTAAAAGTGTACGTACACTTGATTCCTACTGTGTTGTTACCTGAATGATAGACAGCATGTTATTATTTAGTGATAGTTGTTCATGAGTCCCTTGTTTGTCCTGAACAATTAAACTACCTGATGTTCTTCAGAAAAAATGATTCAGGTCTCACAATTCTTTGGTTTTCAAGCATTGTTTTAGCACTGCCCTTCAGAAGGTACAGAAGACACTTGCATGTTTCTCTCGTGGACATTTAGAAAACATCTATTATGGTAAACATCTTTTTATAGGTCAGTACTAAAAAAACAAAAACATGCACTTTTATTTGGGTAAAATAATGTAAAAGGTCAAATTTAGCAAACTCTGAAAGGTGTATGTTAACTTTTAACTTTTACTGTGAATACTGTATTACAGATAAGTACAGATATAATGGTCCAGATTACAATAATCAATATTATTATACAGCGTTACGTGCTACAAAAAGAATTTTGGTAAAATAACAAAATAAAAAGACTGAAGAACAAATAAATAGTTCATTAAAACTGGGTATGTGCATTTAAGTATTGTTTTAATATTCACTTTTGTAATATTCACCGAATATGCAGGCAATTTAAAAATCACAGGTTTATCAGCCTCGTGCGTGAAATTCCTGCTTTTCTCCTCAAACATACGCACTCAAAGCTGGGAGACTTATGTTCCTGTGGGCTTTTTGGAGACATAAGTAGAGGACAAAAGTAATTCCCTCTCATTTCCTCTATTTCGGTTCCTCCGACAGGGTGTGTGACCATAGCATGTCTGCTCTCACGACTGTCCTGTTTTCCCCTCTCCCGGTAAATGAACGTTCAGAAGCAAAGCTGGAAGAAATCACAGACCAATCAGCGGCCACATCAGCTGCGGCCTCGAGGAGAAGGGCTCTGTGAAAAGCATCTGTTCCTTTGAGAGCAGCTTGTCGTGGCCCTTCAGTAATGTGGGCCATACGCTCTGTGGTCCAGCTCCCAGAGAGTCTCCCTACTCAACGAAACGCTCACAGCCTCCCCCAGTGGCCGGCGAGAGAATCGCGAGCCATTCTCTCCGATTCCCTCACAGCTCCAGGCTGTTATTCAACACTGACATTTCTCAACCAATCAATACCTCATCATTGGCAGCAACCGGGCCCGATCCAACCCTCCAGAAATAGCTGGCGCTCAAAGTGCACAGATGTCACTCTGTTTGTGTGTGCGTGCACGCACCATCTCCTCCGATGCCATTACAGAAAGAGCATTTACATGTCAAATTGTTTATTAATTCATTTCATTATCAAATTCACCATAGCTATCAGAGACATTTATATCTCGATAAGATCTCTTCATGCATGAGAATGGAGACGTTCTCGGTTTGGCAATGCAAATCAGTCGAGCGAAAAGCATTAACACCCACAAACACAAAAGTGCACAAAAGCCTCAATATCAAACACTCAAATGTCACTCACAGTTCATAAGCTAATCAGCCCAGAACCCCGGGAGAAAAGGACGAGAAAGAGAGAGATAGATGCTCTTTCATTCATCCCAGACAAAGCTATTTAAAGAGAGAGAGAAAGAGAAAGGGAGATGGAGTGATAGAGCTGAGGAGACTCCATAGTGAAAATGAGCAGGATATAAGCCAGTAGATAAAACAAGTCATTCAAAGCTGTTTCCTCTCCAATAAACGCACACACACATGCAGATTTACAGTTACATCTCAAAGCTGTCCGTCAACCTGAGTGACAGGCGCTGCCTTATCAACAAGTCACAAAAACACTTTTAAAGCCCGCCCCTCCCTCTCTGCATTCATTCCAAATATGCTGCTGTCTTATTGTTTTTAAAGAAGATAACATCAACGTATTTCCTCAACACATTACTTTGCTTTATGGGTTTTTCTGCCTATTAGTGAATACTTTGTTTCATAGTAATGGAAAAACACACATTTAGCTTGCAGAATACACACTCTAATCCAAATACACACAACCAAAGTGAAATGAAATTTACAGTGGCCTAAAAAGTATTCGGACACTTAAAATGAATTTTCATTGCTTTAGATGGCAAAATATCAAACCCAGTTGCATTTGCATACAAATGATATTAGTTTCTCAAAACTAACTTTACTTCTCTTTGCCATTTTTCCAAAAGACTAGTGTTTAGGTGATTTTTCACACACCACAGATGTAGTTCATCACATTATGCACATGTTCTTCTAACATTTGTGAAACACAAAGTGTCACAACACTTTTCGTCTTCATTTTGAACAGTATATATAGTTTCATCATTTTTACCTCAACAAAATACGAGCCAGACAACATAAACTCTTCATTCTAGCGGCGTCTCCAGGAGTGACAAAGAGCAGTGCATTTCAATCAATTAAATTCCTGTCCAAACTCAACTAGAATCATTTACGGCACCATATCTGTTCCAGGAGCTGAGCGGAACACTTAATTACCTGTCTGGAAAAGTGTTTTTAAAATGAAATATTGAAGGAGCCTGATGGTGCACTAAGCAACAGCCCTGACTCAAGTTTGCAATCCTGATTTACAGATTCATACACTCATCAGAGTCCACCGGTCACAGCAATCAATTCAGAACCAGTATATCTGTAAATAGTAAATAATGTAAATGTAATTATTTTGCTCCTTATCTAGTAAAAAGTTCTCTCTCGTGAAAATCTTTACATTGCATTACATATGGATATTTTGCCGAGGGTTTTAAAATCACAGCGCTCACAAAATCGCTAGCTTGACAATGAAATTCCGGGGCGATTGTATCTACCACATTAGGCTACCAAAATGTGTTTTTTTAAGGCACTAAAGCACATGAAGAGGTAAAAGAGAATGCAGTCATGCGCTGTTTTTTGCGCACAGACACTTAAAGTGGCACAGAGAGAGCAGTGTTTCACACAGCTTGTGAACACAGAATTGATTCCTCTTTCATGACTTCATGAGCTTGTATGGACACAAATACAAAATTATCTCAAAACATCAATCTCAGCAAGTATTCTTGTAAACACAAAGTCAGTAATGTCGTGAATGCAGTGGAGAAAGAAATCACATTTGTATGATTATATTGGATCTGTCATTGGTAATCAAACAACAAAACACATTTTCCAAAATTAATCTACATTTAATTTAGACAGTGAACACTATGCAGTGTTCTGTATCTGAAAAATAATGAAAGACTTTATTTTTTTACTTGTAAGTTTGTTGTATTTTATTCATTTGTTCTTATTCTATTACTGACAGACAGTTCACGTGTCTTTTAAAAGGTTTATAATCTAGTTGTTGTGATAAAGTAGTAGTGTTCTTTAAATAAGTGCCGTTTAAATACAAAAGGAAACTTTTTTTTTTCTTTTTTCAAATAACCAATGAGGAAAAAAAACTATTCTTGAAATGTGTTTGTTAGGTATCCAAATAATAATTATTTCTTTAATGAATTCATGAATAAGTGACAGATCAGTTACTTCATTAACAATTCAAAAATGTATCCAGAGGAGATAGAGGGGATCTATTTGTGAATTGTTAATGTTAAAATTTAAATACATGTGTGTTGATATGCAAACGAATTGAATATAAAAATAGAGTGAACACTAATGAAGGTCCTGCGTGGCAAAACATCAGTTTATTTTAACATGTGTTGAGCACCTTTTTGCACTTTAAAAGAATAAAGAAAATTGCTAGAATCCTGAAATGTAATCCTCTTATTTGGATACATAACACAAGATCATCCTTTTTTTTTGCTCATAAAAAAGACTCAATCTCTGACTCAAAATCCATAATACAACCTGAACCATAACTACTTATTTGAAGGAAAAATATTAACATTCAAAAACATTTTTGATCATGGTGTCTTGTCCACAGTGAAGTTCAGCTGATGCCTCTTTTATTCTGGCTAGTCAAATCCATTTTGAGCTACCAAAACCTGAGAATGCCTGTTCAAAAAGCTACCTAGGATTTTGCAAGCCTTTCAGTCATTTAAGTCTCAAACGGCATTTTCACAGAGCACCTACAGTCACTGACTGTCTGATGTATACTGCACATAAAGCAAGTAAAAAAAGAAAGAAATAACATGACCCGCAATCGGCCAAGCTAAAAGAGTTCTCCGCTCACACATTCTTGTGATTTGAACGTCACATTAAAAATTACCAAGCACTACAAAATTTCACTGACAGATAAAAATAGAGCATGACAGAAAATTAACAGCCCAGTCACTCAAAGTGAAGGATAACGATTATTTGAAGCGCAACCTCTATAAAAAAGCTAAACGTATGTAACCACAGCTTCTGAAGCACAGATCCTTTAACCGCAAAGCTGCCACATTTCCCATCCTGACCCACAGCATCCTGGGTTAAACGCAGCCTAACTGACTCTTTGAAAGACTAGGTTGATAAAACATCATTTTTAGTTGTCCCTTTCCAAACATTGACCTCCGTGCCCTTTGTATTTTCAGCCACAAATCTAAACCACCAGGTGACAAGCAACCCACATTTAACTTTACATAAACCACATTGAGAAATAGCGCTGTACCCATTTATGCCATGACTGGCAGGTCACAAAGGTGATCCATCAGTGATTGCCACTCTCATTGACTGCCGAGGGCTTTGGCTGTCTCTGGGATTACAGGTTATAGAGCCTCTGCCTTTCCTATTTCAGATCTAGCACCTCTCATTGCCATGTTCATAACCCATCTCCTTGCTAAAGCCGTCTCTCTTATCAGCCGGATTGCCTTCCAGTTGATTGTTTGTGAACAATCACTGCTTCTATTATTATGGAGGTATTTCTGTGGGTCGCCCCGCTGAGACGAGGCATCCAGATGAGTGCTTCTGTGCCAAAACAGTACGACCTGTTATAAGAGGCAGAGGCAAGGTCATTGCTTTCAAATGACAACAAACCCGATCTCCAATAGCTCTTTTGTTAGCTGCGCAGCGCGGAAGAAAATGGAGGGAAAATCTGTGGCTTTCCCTCTGGGCGACAAGCAACAAAAAGTGCTCCCTTTATTTAACCCTTTGGCTTTGTAAGCGTACTCTCGATGGCCTCTCTTTAAGATACAAGCTGGATGTTGACCCTGAAATATATATGATCAATCTCTACACAAGAGGTGAGGCAACTTAGAATGAGAGCTTTGTACATGCTAGGAATGAGGTCTCAAGGACCTCATGTTTTCAAGTCTAAGTTTTATCTGAATGACTAGTTGAACTTTAAATCCTGAATAGGCTGGGTTAGGGTCATGACTACAAGACACCAATCAGACTCATTTATATATAGATGCTAAAGGCAGCCTTTCAATAGAGAAACTGACAGATATTCAGTAAAGAAAATGGCTAAATATCAGTAGCCTTTTATTGAACAAAACCATGAAAAAGATGGAGGTGGGTTATGGATTATGCATAATAACAGGAATATGGCTCACAGCAGGCCTTGAAATATTATAAAAAGAACTACTATCTAAGGTGGTGATTTTTTTCAAAAGCACCGTGTTGGCTGTAGGAGTGATGCTTTAAAAGGGATACATTTAGAGACTTTTACCATCTGCATGGCTTTAAAAGGATTTCCAGTGACCCAAAGGACAGTGCTGGAAGTTGCATATTCATCATATTCATGTATATACATCTATTTGTATCAGTAAGAATGAAATCTGCAAATGAATCAGTTTTGCATCAGTTTTGACAATATTGATGATTTAATGAAAATAAAAATGATTTCATAAAAAACAATTTTTTTAAAATGAAAAATATTTCTAATAAATAGAAATTTATACAAAAGTGAAAAAAGTATCTTGAAAGCTATGGCAGAATGCATTTCTCCTAATATATATATATATATTAAAGTGGGTGTACATTTAACATTTTAAACAGTCAGTATTGGGTTATAACAGCTTTATAAAAGATTTGCACAAAATTAATTCTGCTTGTTTTGTGAATGAGCAAATTTCCCACAAACTGTTTGATGTAAGGACTGCTGTTACAATATTTGATTTTGTTTTCAAACACAGACCTTTATCGAGATTTAATGAACTTAAAAACCCCAAAGCACATAAAAACAAAAACTGTGGATGCTGGTTGCTTTTCATGTCGCTCAAATGAGCTCTTATTCCACATAATTTTTTTAATAATCATAAGTCGGGCTACACAGAGTACTGCCAAAAAGACTTGTTAACACACTATAGCACAAACCAGTAGCAAAACCAGTCAAGATTGTCATTTATTCAGATGAATCTCTGCGAATCCAAGAGCTATTTCCAATCACTAAAGAAGTGTCAGAAACATTTCTACTGTGAAACAAGCTGGTGGAATTTTTCCAGTCTACATAACATGAAATAAAGTCAGTCAATATAAAAACGCATGTTCACTTTCAGCATTTCGCACAATCATGTGCGTAATGCATCAGTATGATAGAGCCTGCAATATCTGTAATAAATGCCACATCCAATCCATGTTGACATGGTGCTGTCGTCATTAACGTACTTCGGCTCTCTGCACACTTCAACATTCAGAGTAATGAAATAATGGCTGATGTTAGTGTGAGCTGCTCTTTTTCACAGCTGTTCCTACCCATTAGGGAGAGAGAGAGAGAGAGAGCACGGACTGGTCATATCGAGACGAATGAGGCAGTTCATTGGAACATGCATCGACTCCGGCCCCACAATGCACTGCAGCACACCCGTGTCACTGAACAAACACTCTAGTGCCTCTGTTCCCCTGCCCATGTCACAGGTAATCTTGTTCTGTCTTAGTCATACTGGCCTGAGCACTGAGAAGCTTCATCACTCTCGCCTGGACCCGAGAAAAGCAGACAGGAAAGGTCAGCGGAAAGGGCGTGTAGGAAGGAGGGCTACTGTCAGTTCTTGTCTGCAGTGAGGGACTAGAGGGGGAAAATACAAGGGAAAGATCAGGACAACTCCACCGACTGAACAGACTTCACAATCAGGAGCAAGGGAAGACCACTGCATAATACACCACAGCGATTTGTTAAACTGCGGTAACACTTTACTATTTCCGTCAGGAGAGCGTTTGATGTTACACGCATCGTTGATGAGAGCACCTGTTCTATGAGCAGATGCTGAAATGTGTAACTGCTAATCAAAGTCTCGGGCTGCATGAAATCACAGTGAAAATGCATTCACTTAATGCCTCCAGAAACTGCTCACCTAAGTATTGAAGAATCATTCACCCTAAAACATAATACGTTTTGACATTAAGACAAAGAATTTACGGAAGAAATTTGAAGGAATACGTCAATATGGGCTCCAAATGTAAATGTTTAGTATTAGCAATTCCTCAAACATTGATAATACAACACTAATTTGAAAAAAAAATAATTCATTTTTTGTCTTGCTTTAGAGTGCAAGCGTCTAAAACAATTCTGAAATCCAGATATTTACTGACAATTATAGATATTTACTGAGATTACAATTAAAACTAGAAAAAATGAGAACTCAATTAAAAAGGGAAACAAAATTTCATTGCTTTAATATTTGACTTTATTAATGAATGACTTTCTGCTCCAATTTAAACTTTAAGGCCTTAATTTGGGGAAGGGCAAATTAAGAATTGTAATTTGTTATTATTGCTTTTATTCTTTAAATTTCTTTTTACACAAGCTTAATAAATTACATATATTAATAATTTTATGAAATTAATAACACTAAAAATGTCTTCCCTCAAGATTATTTATACCTAAATTACTCTTCGGAAGAAATGTTGAATCACGTGATAAATTACTCAATGTTCCTCATTTATAAATCGCTTTTAGATAAAAGTGTCTGCTGAATGACTAAATTTAAATGCAAGCTTCAGTGGAGGAAAAGGTAAGTCATCGATGAAAAATAACTTCACTTTCAGTCTGTTCCTCACACAAAGCTTTCAAATGACTTATGAGAAGACTGTGATTATAGTGCATGATACTTTTATGGTGCTTTTTGATGATTCCGTCCCTATTACAGCATATGGGTTTGCAATAACACGAGTGTCAGTAAATGTAGGCAAACTGGGCTAACTGTCCCTTTAAGATGTTAAATTCTAGTCATTTAGGTCATTTCGCTTTTAACTAAGAGCATTTCACAGCAGGAGTTTGAGAGAATACGGGTCAGACATCTGCTGAAGATTCATTCAGATGAGACGCTCTCTCTGTCAGAGCCGTGGTGCAGCACATGTTCTTGACAGGCCTGAGACATTGTACTTACACAAGTAATGCCGGTTTGAGAGCAGACTACGAGCCGGCCCCATTCTTTCTGTCTCACCTCAATAACTTCTAGCCCCTTGTGCGCTGTGACTAATAAACAGAGGCTAAAGCCACTGAAAAAAAAAAACTGGTCTCACATCACAATCACATTCGCCTGAAATGAATCAAGTGTTTTCTGGAGAGCTAAAACTTTTAAACGTTCCAAAGAAATGTTACACTTCAACCAAAGCCTTGATGGAAAACTAAAATAGCCTACTGAATATATTTACATCTCTTAACCTACAGTCACACTGGCAGTAAACACATAGCTCCACCTACTGGAAATATGCAGTTATAACACTGAAAGCTGGACAAAAAAGAAGCTATAATCAGAAAGTTTGGCAACAAGAAGCTTTTTCTTTTTTTTTTTTTTTTTAAAAAAAACATACAAAAAAACCAAAAAACAATTATTGTGTCAAATTTGCACTTCGGTGTAAATCGTTGTGTGTATATATAGCATCTTCTAAAAAAAACTGAATTACTTGACCTTAGAGCAGCACACATAAATAATTCATTCTTACAGAAAGCGCTCTGGAAAGTAACCAAAATTGCAACGTAAACTTCTAAGCACCGATCGGATTCTCTTGCATCACCCTCCAAAAATAGACCTGAGTCCATCTGTTCCCGCTCATTTCAGACCATTATATTTGATCTCTGAAAGAAGGTTCCAGCAGGGCATCTCAAATCTGCCGTCATCAGTGGGAACGTGTTTCAGTGGATACAGAAATAACACGGAGCGCAGGAGATGCGCAGAGTAATTATGATGTCGGAATGAGCTTTTAAAGAGTGGATTAACATCAAATAGCACTTGAAAACAAACCTAGCGAGAAAACACTTGCTCGTATTTCATAGATTTCAGCAAATCAGCAGGGACAACGGCGGAAACGGCCTCAGATCATTGACAAAAATAGCCTAGTCTTACCTTCAAAAATTGCACAAGAATGAAGGTGCTGGACTGCTGAGAATTTCAGGGTCATCAGGATCACAGTCAGCCTGAAGCAAAAGCGGAATGGTGCTGGAAGAAGAAAAAGAAGAAGAAGAAGAAGAAACCTGCTTAATTATAATATAATTGCTGATACAGTGCTTTATGATAAAAAAAATACACTTTATTAATAAGAAACAAAACTAAAACGGAATGAACAAGAGCTGAAATCTGCATATACAATAATAAAAACTATCTTCATGTACTCATTTGTATATACTTATTTTACTAACCAGCATATAACCAGTATATCTTAATAGGCCTATGGTACTTTAGGCTTAATTATTATTGTTATAGGCCAGGCTGGAAATGTAAAACTGTATATATATATATATATATATATATATATATATATATATATATATATATATATATAAAAATAGTTGTCTCAGTCCACTAATGTAACGCATTAACGTTGGCAAAATACATATAAAATAAAATACGGTAATAACGGCTGACAACGTAGCCTACATGAAAAAAGAGACAAGAGTTACTTAAGCTAAAAAACAAGAGAAGTGTCAAAAACACCTCATTTTATGAAAAAAACAACAATAAAAGTCAGAGCTAGTCCGGTGCCTATTCTGACAAACACCTATTTCATATAGCCGGGCTCAGCAAATATTACAGCGCCCCCTGCTGCTATGAAACAAAGTGCTAAAAGTTGATCCTACTTAGCAATTCATTGCGTGAAATAGCTGAAAAATGATTTTGTTAAATTATTGTGACTGAATATACCAGAAACCGTTAAGCATCCTGATCATTTGCATTCCTATTTCAACGTACAACGACGCAACCTTACCTTAAACGGTTTTTTCTCCGCACGTTTGGCGCTCTTTGCGCGAGACAAGCCCGACACGTTTGTCAAAGAGCCTGCAAAGTTGTAACTAAACTTTCCCAGTTGTATTCAATAGCGTCGTGTATTAGACTGTGTTATATATTTTACAGGACTGGGACCAGCAAAAATAAATAAATAAATAAAAACGGAAATAAAAAATCACATCAGGTCATTTAGAGTTACTCCACCTCGTGTTAGCTACGCAACAAACACGTTCAATTCCCATTTACGCATGCGCAAGATTTTCTAGCCACGTAAATTACGTTTACGTGTGAAGCCATCGGTTTAAGTCAATTAACTTGCAATTTTTTAAAACACAAATAGGCTAGTGATAAAAAAATTATAAATGAAAAATGGTCTAATAACAGGCTCCCTGATATTTCACCACGAGGTGGCGCAACCGTCATAACGATCTTGCATGGGCTGCTAGACATGCTATAAACGCATTTGCTTATTTATTCATTTAATTATTTATTTTCTTTAAAAAAAAAAAAACAAAACTAAAGGCTGCTTCGGATGATTCTTTAATAGTTTCCGCCTTTAAGTGTCGGGGGAACCAGACTCAAGACATAAACATAAACATCTCTAATATACTTTCTGTAATGACCCTGCTAATTACTGTCATACATAAAACACCAAGGCCTATACTATGACTGAATAGCCTAAAAAGAAAAAGATGACAATACGCAATTACCAATTAGACAACTAATGAAAAAGAATAGTCGAATCACAACAAGATGTTTAGCCTACACTAGGCCTATAAGCAGCAGACCCAGGCCCAAAGGTTTAAAATTGCATATAGTCAGAAAGTTAAAATAGGATAATCACAGTACATTGTATTGTTTATGTTGGGTTACTACCAAACACAAATGCGTCACAGGTTTACCGCCTTGATGACAAACTCTTGTAAACCCTTGTTATGCTGTCAGCATACTGTAAATATGTGTGAGCAAGCGCTCCCTGCAGGCATTTCATATTGAATAACATGCACACCGTTTAAGAGGCAGGCCTATGTGCTGCACATAGACAGATAATGGTTAAATCTTTCTCTCAAAGAATATTTTCCACACACTTTCCTGAGTCAATCCGCACATAGACAATACGTGTTCGCGTGTGACTCACAGGACTCTCACCTCTGCAGAGAAATGTAATGACTCTTAAGTCGGATGGAGGTTATTAAGCCTGAAGAATGGCACACATTAACACTCTCTGCAGTAGAGCCACTTTTTCCCACAGTAACACAATATGAATACTGTATAAAATCACTCCCATGGCTCTCTTTACTGAATATCCTTGTTTTTCTTGTATTTGAGCAAAATTTCTTATTACCCATCTGACCCAACTGAACCGGTATGGCATTGAATTCTCATCATTGTTATAAGTTAGTCTAGAATTAAGATATGTGTCTATAAATAAATTAGTATTTGACTGTATAATCAAGGATTCATGAAAATCTGTATATTTTTATTATTATTTATGTTTGGTGCCAAAATGACACCCTTTAACTTTAGGAACTTGACAATTAAAATATGTTTTATTGTCCTGAAAGAGACTGTGTCTTAAACTCTAAGGCAGCACATTATAAATTCTATACAAAAATAAAATAATAAATTATTATAAATATGTAGCATTTATTAAAAGAATAATTAAAATCCAGCAGTAAACAGAACCTCCAAAAAACGATACACAAATAATATCTTTATAATAATTCAGCCTTTTACGTGTAATTTTGCAATTTCTTATAATCGATTATATATTTCAGTGAAACAAATATGCACTAAAAATGTTTGCTGTAGAAAACATAGGTGTAGCAAATCTTTAAAAAAGGGGCTAAATTTCATAATTGGCATAATTTTAAAGACTGAAATAATATTTTCTTGTAAAACTAACTTCACCTTTATTTGCAACTTTAAAAGAGTTTAAATACAGTGAGCAGACAAATGAGATTTAGTTTTTTTTAATTAATTTTTCTTAAAAGGAAGAAGGAAATCCTATTCCGAGGGAGCAACTTTTATAGAGGTGTGAAAATTCCTCTGGAAGTGCTGCAAACATGCATTAACATACCAGTGCAAAGCCAAGGTTAGTGGACAGAGCCGTGCTCACTCATTACGTTAACAGTCCCTCAGGAAATAAATATCTATAACGCTTTCTACAGACCTCTAATAAGACGTAGGTAACAACCGTTCATTACAGAGGCTCAGGCCAGAGATTTACAAATCTCAGGAAAGTGCGGTTAGGCAGGTTCCCCTTACCTTGAAAACGGTTATTTCTTTAAGGGCGTCACAGGACGAGCAGTAAAGGCTTTGATTTATTCTTGGCGGCTGATAATTGCTAGTGTCTTGTCATCTGTCAGAAGGGAGAGATTTGGACGGTCCGAGGTGCAGATTTCATGCTCTCTCTGGGAGGCCATAAATCTCTCAGGGGCTCCTCGTAAATCACAGACTGCAGAGAGGAGTGCTGATCTCTTCCTGAGACTGATTATACAATAAAAACGACTGTAAAAATATTTATTTTGAATATTTCCATGGTTACCTTGTCGCTAATGTGTAAATTAAAAGGTGGCTTTGACACCTCAAAGCAGAACTGAAATCAGAACAAGCAATATAAAGCTATGCTAATGAATTAAGGTAAAAAAAAATAAATCATTGTACTGTGTATATTTATTGTGTATATATAAATACACACGAGTACTTTAAAAATATTTACATGTATTTTCATGTATATATTTATATTAATATAATTTAGATTTAATATTTAAACATATATTTTTTTAAATATGTATTTTTAAATATATACATATATACACAATTAATATACACAATACACACATATAAATGTAAATAAAAACTTTTATTTTGCATTTGATTAATCGTTTGGCAGCCCTATCAAAAACATGATTAGCCAATAATGAAAAAACAAAACAAATACAGATTACATTTTTATTACATCATGCTGTACAAGAAAATACAGTTTCAATATTTCAGGTTCAAAATGTCACATTTAATTTTTTTTGCAATTATTTGTGCAATTTACTACCAATGTCTGAGTGAAAACTGTCTCTAAGCCAAATTTTAGTGTATAATGTGCTTGACTATATAAATGTTTTATGTAATATGTTATTATCATGACGCAATTTTGTTGCATTTAAAATATTTTTCTATTTTTACCCATCTCTATTATTTATCAAGACAGAAAATGTTCACGGAAACATTGAGCCAAAAAAGTCTCACACAGAAAATAAGTTTTATGCTCAACAACTGCAAGGAAACATAAAAATACTTCTCTTTTATGAGTGTAATCAGATAATACTGACAATTTTCTTTGGTAACTGCACTCATGATTCTAAAACGCATTTTCCAGCATTTCCTTTCAGTTATTAACAACAAATGATGCTCACGCTGCATACGCACAACACAAAATGAGCTTCTTTTCTCATGGTGGAAAAGACAAACTGTCTCGAAGTAACAGCACTCTCACTCTAAACTGTCCAACTGTGTAATTGTTTTAGGGTTTGGCGTCAATCAGCCTAGACAGACCCCATAAAAAAGAAGAAGAGGCCTGACCTCTCATTCTATCTGTCTCTCTCTGCCCTACACTAACCCAACACACAGCCCCAAAGTGATTCATTCATAAATGATCATTATTAAAAACAAATAATCACAAGAGAAAGCACATTTTTTGAGACATTACACACTGGGAGGATGACAGCTATCCTTGGTATGGAGAGCTGTCAGCGATGCCTTAGCACTGAACTATTGACTTACAGCAGCCGTTGTTCTTCAGATTAGAGAGAATGATGCAGCAGGACATGATCAGGCTGCGGGCAGTGAAAGGACAAAGATCCATAGAGATACAGACCAGATTCCCCGTTGCACAACCTGAGACATGATCATCATGCAATCTGTCAAAAACAAACCAAACAAAAGTATGTGCTCCCCTGTCAGTGCTAAACACAGTGTGTAGGGTGTGCTAGTGAAGCCATGTTATAATTGTCGAATACCTGCTCTCTTTTCGTGGGCTTTGAAGTCCGAGTGTCTTTCTGTTCTTATCCTCAGGTGCTGTTCGGGCTTGATTTATTGTTTGTTACAAAGACACCCAAATTATATGGCCCACAAGGCCCAGCACCAACACAGCGCCAAGATCGCATTGCTGGAGATGATAATTGCATCCGTGGACAAATGTAAATAATGGATCGCAAGTCCTTCACACATGAGAGGAAATCCACAAAATACTAGTTATTTGATAAATGTACAATTTGTCATGAGCACTAACAGACAAATTTAGATTGAACTCCCTGTGTGATTAATCGCAGGACATAGCAGGAATCTATTATGAAACGCCGCCCTTGAAGACTAGCATAAGTCCAGCCATTATCACTTTTTGAGTTTTCATTCAAGTTGGTATCAATCAACAGTTATTTATCCCTTTTAAAATTAAGTTTCATAAAATAAAACCCTGTAAATTTACAACAAATGCTATGTGCATTATATGTAAAACATTTCAAATTGCAGCTATTAAATATTTGAATATATACTACTGGTGAAAATTATTTTTTTGTATGTTGTTGAAAGACATCTCTTATGCTGATAAAGGCTAAAGTAAAACAGTCATATTTTGAGTAATATTTTAAAATGCTAATTTATCCTATGATGGCAAAACTGGATTTGTCAGCAGTAATTATTTTCCAGTTGTATAGTGATCCTTCAGAAATCATTGTAATATGCACAATTAAGAAACATTTTTGACTGGTAGTATTTTGACTAGTGGTATATATATATATATATATATATATATATATATATATGTATAATTTTAGAGGAAAAAAGTGTTGAATCATATGATTTCATATGATTTAAACTGCCCCAATCATAGAATTTTAGCTTTCATGTGTAACACAGCTCTAAGTGAATGAAAACATCTTGTAAAGTTTAAAATCTGAAAATGTACAAAGTTATTTTCTCTCAAAAGAAAGATTTGATCATTTTAAATGAGCCGGCATTAAGCATTAGCATCTTGACCGCCCACTGCGCCGCACAGACCTGGGAAAATTTCATTTCCGCGTTGGTCTGAATGAAAATGCAAATTCATTCTTTGCAACTAGGTGTTAAAAGGTCACAAACACTGCTTTAAATTAAATTGTTCAATGTACAAATAATTTTGGAGTACTTGAACAAATAAGTTAAAAATAAATGCATATTATAAAACAATGAAAGTGATTTTTAACATTGCATGCATGTCAGGAAATCCTAAAACCAAAGCATGAACATTTCATAACCATAATACGGGCACTTTAAGATTCCACTTGGCCATATTGGTTTGCATCTGCGCCCTGCCACAGCTCAAGGTCAACTTACCCTCCTTCAAGGGTGCCAAAAACCCATTCCTTATTTCCGATGATGGTAAATGACGTGATGTAATGGTTTCATTTTTTTCCAGAGTTTAAGAGACATACAAATCTAACACATACTCAATGTCTGTGTTTTTATTTGTCTGTGTCTGAGGTTTACTCACTCTTTCATGGCCTATACGTAGATCTTGCAGCAGAAGGCGTGTCTGGGGAAGGAGTAGCTGAATTTGCCTTGGGGAGCTCATAAACACCAGCATTTCTCATAGGTGACTGTACCATGTGACTCCAAAACGAGCTGCTTTAAAGAGTGGCCCGACCTGTTGAGAAACATCACAGGTAATAACAGGTCGTCTGAGAAAGCCCAATCCAGCACAGGAGATCGATGACACTGGAAACAGTCTGCGGCTTCTCCATGGCGAGCAGAGGCAGCTTAACCAGCTCAGAGTTTTCCGAGGAGGAACCGGATGGGAGTCTTCAGGGGTCCGAGGAGCTGGACAGCAGCGACGGCAGCAGCTCGATGAGTTGTTACCCCAACAGCGCTCTAAGCGAGCCGGAGGAGAGACAGAGCAAGAAACGTAGCAGGCCGGTGCGCTCCAAAGCACGCAGAGTGGCGGCCAACGTGAGAGAGAGGAAACGCATCATGGATTATAACCAGGCCTTCAACGCTCTCCGGGTGGCTCTGCATCACGACCTGAGCGGAAAGCGGCTGTCGAAGATCGCAACGCTCCAGAGGGCCATCAATCGGATCTCGGCTTTGTCGGTATTCCTCACTAACAACCCGCCGGCAAGTGTGGGGAAGTCCTGCAGCCACATAGAGTGTCACGGTCAGCCGGGCGGCTTGTGGCAGGAGCCATCGCCATCGCCTCCCGTTCGCCTCGAATCCCAGAGCTTCCTATCCTGGCACCAGCCACTCAGCCATCATATACAAAACCCTTTGCACAGACTGTCCTCAGAGCAACATGCTTTCACGGGCCCCGCTTGCCCACCGTCCCCTCACTACTCGTGTTTCTCTCCTGACGCCCAGGTTTACCCTTCTAGCGATACGGCAAGCTCATCCAGGTATGGATGGATAGGTGATGTTGGAGCTTATCAGCCAGGAGTTTGGGGCTCTTGTGGCCCAAATCATATAGACAATTACGGAGAACCACTGCAGACGCTCCCTCTGTCCTGGCACATGGGGTACCTACAGGACTCCGGGCATCAGCACTGCTACAACACACTGTGATACACACTCATACGCCAGGACTGAAATCACTGCCAACACCTGTAAACAGGTGCATTTCTGCTTACCGCTTGGTAACATTGTACATACTGTGAATATAATTACAAATAGAAATTACAAACTGCTTTAAGAGAAATTTATACGGAATTAGCAAATTACATGTGATTTGCAAAAGTATTGCATTACAGAGGACAAGGAAAGTTTGTAAAAAAAAAAAATTATTTGTGCATACAGATGTTTGCATTTCAGCTTTGTAATAAAACATGCAAAACCGTAACACGCTGACTCGCCTTCATGCCAAAGCATTTATAGAATATTTCAGTTTACACAGGTAGCAATTATGTGCATTATGTGTTTGTGTGCATGCAAAGACAAAGTCTGTTCCTTTCTACTAATTTCTGAAAAACAGAGCTTTGATCTTGCGGCTCATTCTTTTCATAACAGGATGTAAAAACATTCTGACATAGCAAAGGTTAGCAGGAATCTCATTCATGCATTAGTATCAATGGGTATGCGTGCGCATTGGAATGTTCATTCAGCATCTACTTTGATCTAAAAAAGAGGAATACACAAATCAACTGTAATGATGCAACAAATACAAAGATTCCAAGCTTGCTCAAAGTAGTAGAAGCTAAAACAGAGGGGAAAAAGTTGATTTCTTTAAGGTTTCTTTTTCATAATATGCGTACAGACGAGTATCATGCATGATAATTAGCAAAAATACAAAATTAATAAATTGCTAAAAAAGATTGTAGCAGAAGCTAAAATAATGTAAACTGTATAAACAGTTAAAATATACATTTAAATAATGTTTAAAAGCTCTTAGCAGTTTTCTTTTTTTATTTATGCCCATTATTTTATCTATGTATGAGTACAACTTACTTGTAGCTGTATTATTATTATTTACAATATATTTCAGAACGTTAGGTGTGAAGTTTTATGCTATTTACCAATGAAAATTTTAACAATGCAATTTGTCCCTTTCTTATTCTGTAGATAATTCTGGGGCAGTACTGTCCATTGTTCTTGTTCAATAAATATTAATGATTCAAGTGCTCACAGAAGATGTGAGGGGCTCGTCTGTACGGGTGGATTCGTAAAGATCATTCCACCAGTGAGCAATATCGGTGTAAAATGTTTGAATGTAGTTTTTGAAATATGAGCGGGACCCTCGGGTGAGGGCCATCCTCAGAGTAGATCAATCTAAACACTGTTAATATTAGAGCATTAGCGTGTGCATGGGGACAGATTTATGACCTCACAGGAAGGAAGTGCCAGCTCTACCCATAGAGAGAGAGAAAATCCCCCTCGGTCTCTTTCCGGCAGCCCCCGTGGCGACTGATGGTGCGCGGGGACTTTCACGGGGAGACCTGCAGGTGTGTCCGATCGGGCTACACAAACAAGAGAGAGAGGAGGGGACGGATTGATTTTCTTCCTCTTATTTCATCCATAGACATGAATCATGGAAATCCCTGACTCACGCCAAACGTGCTGACTGACGTTGACGGTGAATGTGTTGAGTGATAGTGACAACATGTCTGTCGTTCTGCCTGTTGTGGCAGCGGGCCAGTCAGGCTTCATTTGAACACATCAGCAGGTTTATGTGTTGTTTTCTGGGGTGAGCAAATCTTTCCCGTCAATCCGGACATTGCTCATTTGAGCCAATGCATTTGTCATATCTGTCAGATGAAGTTCTGTAAAACAGTTTAAATCAAAGCGGATAAAATAATCACCTGCTCAATGGAAGTGTTCGGACACTAGATGGCAGCACATTGTTTGTGCAGACTGGACAAAGGCAGGACTTTAACAGAGAACAAAACAGAATCTCAAATAGTACCTGTATTTGTGCTTTTATAAAATGATGCGCTTCGCATTTCTACAACATTACTTTTGCAGTGATCGTTGTTTTAAAGCACTGTGACTACTAAGGGAACGCCAAGGGAACGCACATTTTAGATTTTTTGCAGAACAATGGTTGAAGGAGAAGGGTTAAAAAAAAAAGACGTCCTACCATGTAAAAAAAAGTGTTTTTTATCAAAACAAATTAAAAAGGAAAAGAAAGAAAAAAAACTGAAAGAGGCAATCAGGAAGTATGGAGGCCCGTTTCTGCCATGGTCTAAAAAATAAAAAAAAAAGGTAGTTATGACTTTTTCCCTGCAATTCTGAAAGAAAAGTCTGAATTTGCTAGATATAAACCCAGAATTATGGTTTTAAAACATCTTAAAATTCAGTTCCCAAACTAAAATGTAAGCCTGAGCTGTTTCAACTGAAAGAAAATAGAATTTATTGATCTTTAAGTATATCAGTGTCTTTGTCAGTAATTTTTTGCCATTATTCTTCCCTAAGGACTGATTATAAAAAGTACTTAAATGTCCTAATTGAACTATCGCTTAATCCAAGCCCTATCTGTGAAACCAGGTCTATCTATACGTTGCAGTTCTGATTTAACATGTCACTGTTTGCACTAAATAAATAACTAGTGAGACAAACTCAGAATTGTGAGTCAAAAAGCCACAATTAGTTATTTCTTTTTACATTTTTATCCCATGGTGAAAACAAACTTCCATAAGGAATAGATAATGCCGTTAATAGTGTTTTCATGTTAATTTAAGAGTTTTCCAGTGCTGTTCAGACAGATGAATGAGCTTGTGAGCATGTGTAAAGCAGAGATTTAAATGCAGTGAGTCATCCATGGCACAAAAACACCTCTCACTAATAAACGTCACCAACTTCAAACCCACGCTGATCTGCCAGGCCAGGTCGGGACGGGCCACACCGCCCCTATGACGTCTGCCATAGGTACTGTTGACAGGAGAATGTGCAGAGGAGCACATGCCAAGACGCTGAGCACATAAGAGAGAGAGAGAGAGAGAGAGAGAGAGAGAGAGAGCAGATAGCAGATGATTCACCTGTAGCCTCTCTACTGCTTGCTAATGATGGAAGACACATTCACATGTACATACAAAGGCCAAAACTGCAGCCAGGTAAAGTGTGAAAGCAGAGGTTAGTGTCTATGCACATTCATGGCGCTTTCATGGTCACAGATTTGCTTTTGGACAAGAGTAGAAGCATGTAATTAGAACAAAACTCTGGGACAGTGTCCGTGATCTGCCAGTGTTGGCATGTGGCGTGCTGTTTATTTGCATATTCATGTCATATGCTGTGATCTGCTGCCTTACTATCATCCACATACAAACGCGACCAGCAGGTGGTAACAGAACACCATCGCTGAAAGAGCTGCTTTCAAAACCAACTGCAGCAGCCTAAAACAAATCTGATTTTGCATATGTGCTTTCTGTTGGGTATCATATTTGATGAGGCTCATGTGTATGATATCATGTATGGTAGGAGAATATAGAACATTTTAACAGTCTTAAACAGAGCAAATACATACAGTTTGGTAGTTACTGATATTTACAAGGCTAAAAAGTCGCTTGAAATTCTGAGATGCAAGCTTGTAACGTAAATTATTGAGATTTTCATTGTGTTATAAAACCACATAGATAAAATACAAATACAATACACATCAGTTGTCACACTTGTGTACGTGATATTTAATTGTGCAGTTTTCTTTTTTATTTGTTTTAAGATCTTTTTTTTACATGCAAAGCAATACAATGAGAGATGCACAAATAAATTACTTCTGACGTGGTTTTGCAAAAAAAAAAAAAAAACAAAAATAAAACACGATTATCTATATCTGAAAAAGTAGCGTCAGTCTAGTAAGTGTTCATCTTGAAATAATAAAAGAAATATATATTTATTCCTTAGTTTAAAGTTATATGCCAGAGGCATGTAGATTGTGTGTAATAGATTCATAGGCAGTGTTTTAATGTTATTAATTTAGAGACTGTATCAAATATGATAAAGTATTATTCATAATTTTAATAGCATCATGTCATGAAAGTAAATCTTTACATAAAATCCTAAGTAAATTAAACCTTAAACACAAGCTTCCAAGACTTCCATATAAGAAAAAAATTTAATCTATTAGTTAACTCTAGCAGTAGTAAAAAAAAAAAAAAAAAACCCAAAACAAAACATTTACATTTTTGGCAGAAGCGTTCATCCAAAGCGATTAGCTAAAGGAATACCTCATTCTACTGCCAAAAATTTTCTCCACTGCTCTTAAAAGCATAAAAGTAATTTTTTAATTTATGTCTGACTGGTTTAACAGTTCTTTGAAAGTAGTGCCCATAAAAAAAAGATGTGTCCACCAAGCAACTGAGGTGTATTGGAATGCTAAAGATAGTTTTCTCCCACAGAGCTTCTAGAAAGAAATATTATAGACTCACTACAGTCAGGCAAAATCAGGATTTCCCACAATCCCCTGAGCATATATATAGTTGTTTATCTATCATACTGAGTAAAATGTCAGCGGTTAACACAGCTTTGAGTGTCAGGCCTGGGAAGCGCAATAACTGATCTCTGCAGTGATTTCTGCTGTCTGCTCTGTTGAATTTGCTCACTGCAGGGATTATGAGAAATTCAGCCCCTCAAGTTCTGTCCACGTCAAGTGCTGTCTCTCTTTCATCATATTTCTCTTTCTTTACGCATCACTTCCTCTTTCCTCATCCTAAACTCTTCTATGAACTCTTCCAGTTTATCTCATCAGTTCAGTCTCAAACATCTCTTGGACTTGAGGTTTCTATATAAACGGATTTCCATGCAGACGGATGCTCTGCGCGTTTTGGTTTTGTCAGAAAAATACCATTAAACCTCAGAACTGATCTGCATGAAAATCTGTTTATCCAAAGAAACCTGACTGGGTTTTATCAGACCATAACCTTGATCTTTTGACTATTTTATACAGACTCTGCTGAGCAAAAACTGAAATAATCTGTATTTGGGTAGATCACAACACTACATGTATTTCTGAGGGCTATTTGGTTTATTTTGAGGGTTATATTGGGGTTACTTGAATTTCAGACTATTTGGTAGAGCCACGTTATGCAGAAACAAAGATTCATTGTTGTTTTTGTAAATAAAATTGTTTCGAACATTCAATTTCCTATTACAGAGACTGATGGAACGAATTACGGAAATTCACACATCAGGGGGCTTATAGTGCCAATGATGTGGTGTTCATTAAAAAAAGCCCATAAAAAGCATAATCACCAACATAAATATGGCAGGCTACAAACTCTTCTTGAAATCCCCTTTTTATGCACCACTCTTCTCGCACGCCTGAATGAGTTTGACATGAAGAGAGAATGGACCCGTGGAGAGAGATTCTCATCAGCATAAGCATCAGTTAATGAATCAATCTCATGTTAACATGCAAATCTTACTCATCAAAGACATTAGTGCAAGCCTGGCACATTCAAACATCCAAATCCCAGCAGCTCAGTATTGTTATCACATAACCATTAATGAAAATGATCCTTGTATGTGAGCTTAATACAGAAAGCCATCTGTTTCCTGAGCTAATCGTAATCGCAGCCTATATTTATCTTGTAGTCGTTTTACATTGAAAAATTCATTGTTATCAGGTCAAATCATGGCCATTTTAAAGCCGATTACAGATTTACTGAATCTAAAAAACAAACAACTCATCCAGATTGAGTCTCACATATATTGGTGTTTATTCAGGGTTTTTGTTCACAAAATGAATTCTTTTGCATCGTCAAGCTCTTGCTCAGCTTCAATTTCTGTTCCATGAATGTCAAAAGCACTAAACTTTCACATTAAAGATGCTTTACGTAGAATTGTATATAGAATCAACCTACTGGTTGATAAAGGTATTGCAGTAAAAAAAAATCTAACTATTGGTGAGGGTTTTTTTCTTCACCTGTCAGTTTCTCCTCAGTTTGATGGACGTACAAGTTGACACCACTTGACGATTAATGCGCACGTGATGGCGAATGAAATTAAATATTTTCCGCATTACTATCGGGTAAGTCTCATGAAAATGCATATAAATATTATGCCAAATAATAACTGAAAAACAACAAATGGATTTTGGCGTATATATGACACGCAAGTGTTTGACGTGCATATTATACACAGTTTTCACATACATTTGATACGCATCCCCCACAACCCTAATCCTGCCCATTGTGTAGCATAAACACACTGAAGTCCATTTTTGCATATCTATACCATGAGTATTCATTTTATTCGGCGTAGTATTTATACACACATGAGACCGGGTATAGCAGGTAAACTGGCAGTAGGTGGGTATGATCACACAGAATACCTAACTGTAACATTGTTTTGCAGATAAACAAGTATGTTAACTTAGCATGTTTGTTAAATATCTGTAAACATATTATGGTATTTTTATGCTTTAGTGTTAGAGTCTTTAGTAGAGCTTTAGTAGTCTGCTTTAAAGCACCTTTAAAGCATGATATCTGCCTGGATAACCTTTACTAAACATATTAAATGCCACGACAGACACACACACACAACGATAAAGAGAACCACACTATTCTGTGGAAGGGTAGCAATACTGATGCCAAACTTCTCATCCGAACATTAATTAAATGAGTCTGTGGATGCTGTCAGAGTCTAATTACAGCTCAGACACATTCATTAACATCTCATCTCTGACACAGAGGTTTGTATGGGCTTTTCTGGCTCCTACAGCCCATCCCAGGAGGTTCTTTAAAACTAGTATTCACAGCTGGTCTTAGAAAAGGGTCATTCTCAGGAAATGAGATGAATATTTTTATCGCTTTATTTGAAAAGGTTACTGCTGAACTTTCATATATTCTAATCTCTGTCTCAAGGCCAAGGCTGAAACCAATGTAGAACCTGGAGGACCACCATTGGAGTATTAAAATCAATCACGACTACATTCAAAATCCCATTAATTATATCAGCGGGAGGATCATACGTCACAGAAATGGTAGCTTTCTATGAGCTTGTCCTTAAAACATTTCATAGCAGTACTCACAGCACACGTGCAATAGGATGAAAGAAATGGCGGCTCAGGCTGGTGCTCAGGTTAATCAAATTCACTAAACTAATCAAGACATTTTTATGAGTCAGTAAAATTGAAAGTCAAAGACCAAATGAAATTGGAAAGAAAAAAAAAAGACTGATAAGATTACAGGTAAACTGAGTCAGTGTCAAAAAGACTGATCACCTCTGGACTTTTCAGAGATGAAAAACAACATTTGAGAAACTTTTTATTTGAGTCCCTTCCCACAGTGGCTTTAAAATTGAAAAACTAATATTGTGAGACTAATTGAAAGAAAACTGAGAGTCTAATACACAAAACAATCCATTATCTATAATTTCTAGATTTATTTTGCACTACTATATATATATATATATATATATATATATATATATATATATATATATATATATATATATATATATATATATATACATACACACACGTATATATATCATATATATACCAAATAATACACAGTATTTGCATTTTCCTTATGACAGGGTCTGTTTTAATACTATTATTATTTATTAACAATCATTTCATTGCTCAGTTCATCTCTATTGCTTGTTAAATGTTTAAAAAAGACTGAAACAGACAGACATCTTTCCATCATCCCGGAGATGTTTGTATCTGTCATCAGAGAAATGTGCATATAACATCTGTCAGATGCTGAAGGCAGGGAGCCAAGACCTCTATTGTCCTTCCCCCAGCTTTCTGTTGATAATCCAAGAGTGACATATCAGTTACCTCATTTCTGCCTTACACGGCTAATGAAGCAGATGCAATGGCCTTTTAATTAGAGCCGGAGAGAAACGGTTGTATCATTAAGACAAGTTTGCCACCTTGAGGTATGATTAGCATTTCCACACCATTAACTCATTAGATGGGTCCGTACATGAGCAAAACGTCTGCAGTTTAAACACAGCGAGTCTCTTATTACAGATACCACTGATTTCTGGCATTAGCTGTCATGAATTAAGACAACCTAATTACATATACATATCTAAAATAGCCACATAGAACATTTACACACACACTATATAATATGAACTATTTTGTATGTGTGTGAAATATATTTTACTAATACTAAGCAGCAAAAAACAACAACAACTGTGTTTTATGTGTTTGCATATTCAAGCACTGCATCATTCCTCTAACACCTGTATTGATTCAAGAGCCTGATGCGTTTGAATACGGATTTCGCTAGGTTTCAGAATAGAGCTGAAATGTGTAATCAAAGGAAAAACAAAGCTTGTGTCGTTCCTGAAATAAGCATTTTGCATTGATTAGAACATTTATGGTCACAGCTTGTTCATGAATTTAAAATTGTTGCTCTTTTATTGACAACATGCTCCCAGTAAACAACACAACATGTCTCATACATTGATTCTGTTCTCAGAAGCCCTAATGAGCCGCTGGAATGTGAAACTTTGTGGTTCCTTTGAGGGAAACAAAACAAACATGGTTTCTGAAATACAATGACCATTCGATGTCCCTATACTATACTGCTAACAGCTAAAACAGTTGTTAGATTCTGAGAGGAGAGGTAATGTTTGCCAAGCTGGTATCTTGAGTCCTAAGTAGCAGAGAAAATTACTTACTGACTGCCCTATATGTTATTTTTATGTTGCTTGCCCATGAAAACTCACCACTATGATGCTAGATGTTTGTCATGGCATCGATACATTACTAGGCTTTTTTTAGGTGGTTTCCGGGTTGTTCAATGTTCTAAACGAGATTCTAACCGAAATCATCACACTGACTAAACAAACATCACAGATTCTCGGTTACAATGGAATAATTCAACCTCAGACTTGATGAGATTGGAAATTATATTTGAGGTATCATTCATGTATGCATCATAAATTGTGTGGGAAAGTTACAAATAGGTTAGGGGTTTATAAGAGAAGCCTTGCCGGCACTAATTTATTAAAAGCTACACATCATGTAAAAATATTGTATGATGTCTTGTGAAGCGCAGACCTCTTCTGCAGCAGGTGAAATCACAGATCATTTTTAACGAAGCCGTTTCCTTCTAGATCCTGTCACGGAACATGTCTCATTAATAGAACATGAAATGTCATGCTGATTTTTCATACTGGCACACTGAATGACTAAATGTGTCTCTCATATGGCACAGAACCACACATGAGATTTTGGCACATACTAAATATAAAAAATCAAACATGGCACAAGATGCTGCATGCAGCATATAACTACAAACAATCCTTAAATATCACACAGCTCACAAACGGTTTACCTACAAACAAACTTATTATTGACTTCACAGACAAAACAAGATCATCTGCTGTTCAACAAGCCGCACAATTTCTGATAAAGTTATATAAATAATCAGAACAATAACATCACTGTCAAGGCTAATAAATGGGTCTGAGCAAACCACAGATGTAGATATAGTCCACTGCACACAAATATAGAAGGAAGAAAATATCAGATGAAGAAAACAAGATGAATAGACAGTAATGAACAGCAAAAAGATGAAGAGCGAAGAATGAACTGGACCAGAGTTCAGGAGGACAGACTGTGGATAATTGAGTCTTATGGGCTTTTCCTAGTTGAAACTGTCAAACAAGGTTCATCTTAACTTTGGGTACAAGGTATTAAAGAAAAAATCTAATTAAAGTTAAAAACTGACTTTGGCGAGTTTTTGACAGTTGCTCTGCTACTTTATTATAAATGACACATGGATTAAATTGAATTGTAAGTATGAAGACATACATAATTAAATCAAAGACATACAAATCATCCAGCAGATGATTTTTTAACAGCTGAGCAGAAAATGTAAATTTACCACCACACATACATACAGTACATACATACATACACAGCAAGACAGAACAGATCTCAAGTGCTCCAGTTACAAATCAACAAAGCTGTCTACACTACAAGCTGTTTTACATTGCTTAAATGAAATTATGCAAATTATTAGACTTTATTATTTGTCAGGCATCTCAGTGAGTTTGTCACTTTGTGAAAGAAGATGTCAAAACTGGCATCCAGCGTGGCTGCTAATTATAGGAGCCCTCATTAGTATTATGGCAGGACCATTTGAATGGATAATCAGGGACTCAGATTCACGCAATGTTCAGCACACTGCAAATACGCAACTTAATTGTTGCTGTCACAAAGCGTGATAAGTCATTAGCCTGTGATTTTGTCCCTGAATGTTTAGCAGAGCTTGGCTCTCTCGAATGAATTTAGCCTTTTCAATTTTAATATTGTGTTTTTGTCGCTCCAGTATGAAAGCTGTTCTTCAGGAAAGGAAAAGGGCACGAGAGGATTATCAGTCATAGCTGACAACTTTCATGAACTCCCATCACTGTGTGGGACAGCGACTGCAAACATCCCAGCAGCCCATTGTGATTGAATCATGATGGACAACAAAGAAGAGAATAAGAAAGAAAAAGAATAACAGCATGTGTCACAATCGCTGGAAGTGCTGTACAGTTATGACTGAGGAAATACAGTTTTAATAACCTCTACCTTCACCCAATCAAATTTCCTTTAATAATAAAGGCAAGCGAGATGGAAAATATTTATAGCTAGTTCCACAAAGGCATAAAATGAAAACTGTGTTTGCATGCAAAGAGATTAGAGCACTGCCTCCCTGACAGCCCAAGAATGATGGGAGATTGAATCTGATATACTAATACCCAGTAGAAATTTGGTTCGGTAGAGCTTGCATTGTTTTGAATATTTAAAAATAAATAAATAAATAAAATTTGCCAGAGATTGCCCGAAATGCAAGTTACTGGATATTGCACGGCCTATATGCAGCAGTAATATTTCAGTCCATTAATTGATGAATTTTTAATTAATCTTGTGAAAGGAAAAGCTACATGTTTATGAGAAACTAATCCACCCCTAGGGCATATTTGATTTCAAACCTTTGCTTCTATCCTCTTATCCAGTGAACCAAGGGTGAAAAAGTATCTAATTTGAATCAAGATAAATAACATCAAGAAATAACATCAAACACCATTTACAAAAACAGTTCTAAATAAATATGTTGGTGGATTTTAATGTGAAAGGACAACAGGGGACTTTTTCACTGGACTGAAGGAAGAACTATTATGGATTTAGGGATTTTTTTAAAATGAAAACATGTCATGTGGTTTACTTGTGCTTTATTGTGATAATGAATTTGGTGTCCTGGCCAAATTCCTTTCACTGGCCCTCGTCTATCATGGCCTCCCATTAATCCCCATCCGTGACTTTCTCTAGCCCTCTCTCTCCTCTCCACCTGTAGCTGATGTGTGGTGAGTGACTGTGGCTGTGGTCACATCATCCAGCTGGATGTCGCTCACTGGTGGTGGTTGAGGAGAGACCCAGCACCCATTCACCCATTCACTGCAAAGGATCCTTTGGTGAGTACATTTTCAGATAATTTTCATTTTAGGGTGTATTGTTCCTATAAATGTAAAGGGCTCCTCTTCAAGTAAATATGTGTACAGATTTTTTTAACTATATGATCATTTTAGTCAATCACAACTGAGTATCCCAGAGAGATGTATAATAACTAATTATTTAGTTCTGTCTATTTGTATTATATATGAATATAACTTATTTTACAGAAATTTTAGATTTAAAAAGCTATTAAATATAGCCATAACAGGTAAATATAATCTCAGGTGCTGCTCCTCTTCATCACTTCATGGATTTTTCTCTGTAATGGACGACTGATGTCTCAACATTTGTCTAAATGCTGTATAATGTCAGAAAGCGGCGTTACAGTGTTGGATAACAGAGGTCATATATTACACCCCTATGGCTCGTGCACAAATGTGAATTATCTGTTCTGCTTGTCATAACATTGGATTTATGAGCTATAATCAATCAGTAGCTGCTATCAGAGGTCCTGGGTTCCTCTTCTTTCATGGCTAAAATGGATTATGTGATCGATGGCTTCACTACAACAAGAGAGCAGATGATACCATAGCGTTTCTTCTGGGGCTTCAGTGTGTCCAACCAAACTACTGTAAACATACAGCAGAATTTATTCATTGTTTTTGTTCTTGCATTAAAAATTGAAAATAAATAAACAAATAAATAAACACAGGGTCTGCATATCATAATCACGTTCACATGTAAATTGGTTTATTCTGCCCTTATTCTTACTTGCATTCTATTAACCATTGCTTACTTGTTCCAAGTAATGAATTTCTGTAGCAATGCAGTAATGTTGTAATCTCTTAATTGAAGTGCACATAGTATCAGTAAATCAATATAACATTGACAAGAGTGTGTGTGTGTCAGCGAGTTCATATGCCATTTTACTGGTGTCCGTCTTCTACACTGTCCTCAATATGGGGTCATTAATCAGAGGGAACAGGTCTGTCAGGTAGTTGTGTCATGTCTATGTCATTCAGTCGTCTGTTCCAAGGTCGCAGTCGAAGCAGCCAAGAAGAATAAGCGTGGAATTGAAATGGCGATGCTTGAGGTCTGATTCACACTCAAGAGTATAACGATTGGCTTCACTATCACTGACAAAATGACAACACTTTTACTGTCACATAAAAAGGATAGTTTAGCAAAAAATGAACGAGATTTCAGAAAGCAGGATTTCAGGGTATTTCGTAAGCTGGTTGCAACCCAGGCTCTTTGGAAAAATGTGACATGGTGCCATTTCTGATATTACAATGTGTTTCACAAATTCCAGAAATGAGATGTGTAGTGTGTGGTATGTTAATTTTTCCCAAATCACATGAATGTTGATTCTGGAATTGGAAATTATGAAATGATGTTGTTGTGCGTGGAAGTTAAGAGATAAAATGTCTTGTGAGTGGCAGTAAAAGGTTTGTGTACCATCCTAAAGTATACCTTGAATCTAACTTTTGCTTTTATGTAACCATGCATTTGCATCTGTGCATTTGCACGAGCTACTGAGAAAATTTACATTAGAAAACAAACATACATATGGAGCTGGTTATGTTATGGATATGTCAGAATGTATTGGTTCAATTCATGTGGTTATGTGATGTGTTCATGAGGTTGTGATGTTAAGAACCATATGAAAATAAATGTTTATTAAAGGTGCGGTAAGCAATTTCTGGAAGCCAGTGTTAATATTAAAATCAACAAAACAAACACATCCATTACCCCAAAAGGGTTTGCCCCTATTTTGATAGCTCCGCCCCCACATATGTAGCCTACACAACTCAGGCAAAACCAATGTTTTCAGTGATGTTGTGTACACTGGATGCTGAGCGGCAGAACAAAAACTGCTACCGCGTTCTATGTATGATGTGATTTTCAACAGTCACTTTGTCGCATACAGTGTAGGCAGACTTTAGCTGTGGACACGGTCTTACTAACCTATCAGGAATAAACAAAACGACATTGGCCTCTGATCGCAGGCCTTCCGCTCCTTGAGTTCTTTCCAGCACTGGAAAGCTGATCCGATGTTAATACGGGTTCTACTTCTTGAAATTTTCCTCTTTTGTTTTCTCTATCTTTCTGCCGCTCTCCTCGGCTGTTCACTGAATGCTCTCACTTGCGAAACATACACGCCTCTTACTCCTGATTGGCTACACGTTTGTTTTGGTACTCGGCTCCTACTCAGTTTTCTAAAGCGTTTTTGAAAAATGACATACCCCATTTTTAAGCAATAATATGCCAACAGTCATCATTTCAGCTGGAGATGTAAAAAAAAAGTACTTTAGGTAGAGCTACGTTTTTCAAACGAGATTGGTTTATTCACAACACAGCACAGTCTTATTCTGTAACTAGATTAATATTTTTGGGGTGAACTACTCTTTTATCAAATCTGAAATGTTTCCTCATTTTATACTAAGCATTTGTTGATTGCCCACAGTGCTGCATATATGGATCATTTCACAGCAGATTTTCCACAGCTTTGGCACTGCATTCATAACTTTGAGTTTTACACATCGATAATCACTTGCATAAGCAGCTCAGCGACGGCTCATGGCACCCAGTGACATCTCTGACAATCATTTGTCTTTCACTAAAGTGAGACAGTACGAATGCCACACGCCTGGGGATCTCACGCCGTCAGACAAATGTCTCAATTACAGAATGAAGTGCACTCATGCGCAGAGCTGTTCTAATGCCACTTCATTATCGAACTAAGCCAATTAAACTCAGAAAGGAAGGAGCAAACAATTACAATTTACCCAGCACAATTGTAAACCAGTCGTGTGCTCTCTCATTACTGTCTCAGCTCCCAAAAACACCATGTGTCAGCCTAATATGGCTTAAAGTCAAGATTGGGCAATTTTACCATTGACGGCATTGAACTGAATTGGGGGTAAACTTGCTTGCAATGTGAAGTGCTCTGTTACAGGTCCCATGAAAACAAGTCATGACATTAGGTGAAAGAGCTTAGAAGCAATCTAAGATGCAATGGTGATTTGCTTCAGTTATATTACATTTATATGTATTAAACTTTACTATATATTACATTTACATTATATTAGTTAAATTACCACACAAGTTAGTGTTTAACTATCCATGAAGTACACAGTTTTCAAGCATTTGGTGTTGGTTATCAGACATTTAATTTCCAAACTGCCACAATATGTATAACAACCAATAAGACACAGCAACCTTTCTGAAAATGGAACACGTTTTTATTGCTCACTGGGCATTTTGATAATGATGCAAAACATGCAGGCAGTGAAATAACAGTTAGCTTTTTCCAATGACCCAGTGTTTAACTATTTTTACATTATAAGTATTCTGTTTTTGGCCTCCATTACTTTTTCATACTTTGTCAATATACTTTACCAGAAAAGAACTTAAGAACAGACATTATCATCATTTGATAGTTTAATGTTTATAAAAAAAAACCTCAAACTACATATTTGTTTCCCTACAAATTTTCACATTAGATGTTGTATTTAATTTCTATCTGTAGTCTAAAATAAATTCACCATTTCTGTTGGTCTGAAGATAGCCTAGGAAAGAAATAGCATCGAAACAAACACAAGAGGATAAAAGATTGAAACTGAAAATGACAGATTTTTTCCCCCCATTGTCTCTAGACAGAATCGTCTGAAAATCACTTGAGCCTTTTATCTCTTCAGCCAAGAGTATGCCACCAGCACAACGAAGCTTACTGTTTTCATACCGCTAATCTCAAATAGAGGGCTTGATTGGGTGTTAAACACACTGTCAACAATGTATTTCATTCTGTTCCGCAGAAAACAGCTTATGGATTTGGCACAGCATGAGGTCGAGCAAATAAATGACAGGATGTTCCGTTTTTAGAAGAGTATTCCTTTAAGAAATTCATATTCAAGAAACTAGAAATGCAAATGTCCCCAAGTCATTTGAAAAAAGGGAGCTGATGCCCACAGATATTAGAAATCACCTTGGCTCTGGGTGTTTTGTTTACTTGCTTGACTTTAAATCACATATTTTGTTTGTATGCCTGTATTTCCCAGGAGCCCACATGAAATGTCAGGTTTGATTTTTTTAAAATGCCGCAGAGATAAAGGACTGCTTGTATTGGATTCAACTAGAAGTGGCCAAAGGCCTCAGCCTGCTCTATTGTGCGTTCATTTGAATTCCAGGCCACTATTTTCCACAAGCCTCTGTGTGTGTGTGTGTATAGAAGAACCTGAGGCTTCTCCTCAGGAGTATAAAACACAGTCAGAGCATGACTGCCATCCAGATGAGACAGAGACACATACAGCAGGACCCCTCAGAGCACAAAGAGGGATCTTTCTCATGCATAAGGCAGTCTGTCTGAAGAGCAAGTCCAAAACACAGATGATGAGCTCTATAATGCAACAAAACCTGCACTTTTGGCAGTCATTCTTTCATCTGAATTCACGAGGACAAAGGTCAGCCTTCTTTCTTCTCTCCATTGGTTTGAGCTCTGGTGAACATCTCTAAATCTGTGAAGATAAATCTCTTTCTAACAATATTTCATTCGGCTGCAGGTTTAAAACAAACCCCTGACCCTAAATAGCACAGAAAAGCACAAGCAGAAAAATACAAGCAGATGATCAAACTACTATGCAATAAGCACTAATAGCTGGCCTTAATATCTGCATGATATATATATATATATATATATATATATATATATATATATATATATATATATATATATATATATATATATATATTTTTTTTTTTTTTTTTTTTTTTTTTTTCTTAGTTGTCCGTTTCAGATTCACTGAAAAGAGTCAACTCATAAGAACCAGTTGACTGGGGTAAGTACTTCTGATTCACTAAAAAGAGCCAGCTGAGAAGACATTCACTGAGGAGGTGCATGTTTGATTCAATAAAAATAACCAGATCATGTGAGTCAATTATTTGAAAATCACAGTAGTTGTATTGTACGCTTGTGATTCACTAAAAAAGACACGGTTCACAAGCTGTGTCCAAATTCACATACTACCTAGTAGGTTCTATATCTGGTTTAAAATCATAATAATTAAAAAAGGCATATTTTACTACATCCATGTTGTTACAGTTTAGCATAAGCTCTTCACACATATGATTCTAAAAATAATTGCCTAGCCATCAGAAATCAAACTTGAAATGTCACATTTTGTGAACAAATATAGATTCAGTAGTGCACTGATAAATAAGTGATTCTTAAATGAGTATTTTATCATGGTGATTCCCAAACCAGTCCCGGCACTCTGCTATTAAAGGTGTAATGATACATTATGACAGAAGTCTGAAGTGTAATTCAGTGCTGTGATTTACTAACCTTTTCTTCATTGCTGGTCTGTTCATTAGTGAGGTTGGCGCTTCCAGACAGCAGACCCTCATTAAAGAATGAAAAGGTCAGAGAAAGAAATGCACCTGCACTGGCTTTATTCACAATTTTCTTGAGCGCATAAAAAGAGGGCTTGTTCTGACAAAACACCGGAATGAAGGCTGTCTTTCACTGTGGGATTTACATACAAAAACTGACAAAAAGAAAAAGAATGAAAAGTGCATTTAATAATAGTCTATGGACTATTATTAAACATAATAGTCTGGCCCAAGCAATAAAGCAACAGAAAATCATTAAAGCATGTGTTCACATTGTCACTTCAGGTCTTTGGATGAATTACAAGTAAATTTCATTTTATTTTTCGGAGCTTGGTAAATGTAACAGCCCTAAAGTGGTTCTTTGTTTACAGACAATTTATTCCATCTACTTATTGGCAAACGGATTTGAAGGAATCGTTGACCCAAAAATGAAAATGACCCCATGTTTAACTCATCCCAAAGCCATCCTAGGTGAATATGACTTTCTTCTTTCAGAAGCTCTGCAAATTGCGCATATCTGCAACGTAAAACTAATCTATCACAGGACCTCTGAAGCAGATCGATGGGTTTTTGTAACAAAGGTTCTAGTTTTAAAATTATAAAGTAAATAACTGACTTGTATTCTTGGGGTTCTTATTTTCTGCAAGAACGCAGAATTCTGGCTTCTTGGTTGACCTATGACTCGACGTATGATGTAAGTTGCATCATATGTCGAGTCATAGGTCAGCCAAGTCACCCGGTTATTTACATTGTAATTTTAAAACTAGAAATAATATCGGTCTGCTTCAGAGGACATGTAATAACCCCCCGAAGGCATATAGGCTAGTTTTATGTTGCAGTAGTTGCGGATGGATTCGATTTACGGAGCTACAAAATAATGGCCACTTGGAAGAGCCAGGATAAATTAAAAGGAAAAAAAAAAGTCAGACTGTGTTCGTCTGAAAAAAGAAAGTCTTATACACCTAGCATGGCTTCAGCGTGAGTAAAATATGGAGTAGTTTTCATCATTTTTGGTTGAACTATTCCTTTAATCTTTAAAGACAGACACAATGTGAGTTCTGATATGGTCAATTAATACATATAATCACAAATTTAAACTGACATGTTTATTTATCTGTTATATATAGTTTTTAAATTTAATTCAATACTTCATTGTACTTCTTTCCCTCACTAAAGCTGTCTTGTACTGCACCTTATGATTTTGTTTTTGCTTCAAATAAACGTAGTGTTGTGATTCACTTCACAGCTGGCTGTGGCTTTAATGGAGATTCTTTAAATTCCTAATGGAAAGATAATACATTAATGGAAAAAATGCTTCCAGAACTAATGCCACTGAAAATGTGCACTAAAGCACTCTGTTGAAGTTCAACTGGAAGGCTTGAAGTTCAGCTGGTAGTTCACTTGAAGTTCAACTGGAAGGCTTTATTGGCATTCAGGACAGGAACTGTCTGTATTACTTAGTAAATGGTAATTGTGAATTAATTAATTGACATAGATTATGACATCTGGAATAAGGCTTACACATCTATGAACAAGAGTATATTTGCGAGACTGAGCAAACAATAAAAATTCAGCAAATTTAGATTTTCATCATCAAAAATCGAGTTTAATAATTTCACTCAGGTCTAAGCCATGAGAAGCGCACAGAAAATGATCTGCATATTTCTTGCAAGCCTGAACACTAATTCTGTTTGACGGATTGTCACAAAAAAGCAGAATGTGAAAGTCAGACAAAAAGAGAAAGACATACAACCGGGGTGTATATGGCTGTCATCAGAGAGATGTTCAGGGCAGCTGATTGTATCTGCAGTTTCTGCCTGGAGCCCTTAAATGTGTGGTCATCAAGAGATTTTAATCTGTTTTTCCCCATTGGGCCAAGCCACCAGGACCAAATGGAATCAACTGGTCGATTGGTCCCTGACCTTGAGCATAAGTGCAATATAATTACTCGAAAACATCGCACACTGTTCTGCAGTCAGTGTTCCTGAGGGACAAACCTCAAAAACAGATTAACAAAAGGAGTGCAAGACACACAAGCCCCTAGTGGACACGAGTCACTCATACAGATGACTGGTGCTCAAGACGGCTCAAAATATCTCAAAAAAAATCAAGGAGGACAGTTTTATACAATGTACAAAATTTTTGCTATAAAAGAGAGATGAGCAAATTTAACACATTGATGTGACAATTGCAAAGGCTTCTTAGCAAGCTAAAATAAAAATGATCTGTTTAGATGATGAACAAATGCATAAGATGCCGGACATTTAATAACAATAGGGACAGGACAGGACAAAATCCATCTCAATGAACTATACACGAGTGTGCTTATGTCTCTCTTTTTCTTTTAAGGGGCTCTTTTTGAGTGTGTGTGTGTGTGTATCTTTGCCAGATGAATGTGCTCCTCTCCTGTCCTCACAAAAACAAAGCCTCTGTCCTGTTCAGCACAGATAGTGCAGATCTCTGGAGCCAAAAGAACTCTAGAACCCAAAAGCCCAAGGAGTGAACCACAGTCTCCTTCTCTGATGTATTACAGATTTCCATAGCAAATAACCAATGTCCAAATAAAAACATAATGTATTCTCTGTAAGTCTGAGAACAGAATCCACATATGTTTTTTTAAAAAAAATGGTGGCTAAGAGCTTAGAAACGGTTTTGAAAGCCTGTGATTAAATCACCATTAATCAAACTGTGCAACGCATTACAAAGAGGCATTTTGAAAGCTTGAAGTGTTTCAGTGGGAGGAAAAATACAGAAAGAAAAAAAAATCATAAAGGATTTTGACACCATTATAATCCTTTATACAGAAATTTTAATCACCCTGACCAAATACTTTTGACTGATTAATTAACTATAACATAAACACATTTCCAACACAATACTGTTTAATAAATAAATATTATTTGCAATGAGAATTTGCTGGAGATGTGTAAAAAAAAAAAAAAATCCTAATGTTTAATTGTCTTTATCAAATAATATGAGGGATGGGGTGGAATATAACTTGATTTCAACATGTTTTGTAAGATTCAAAATCGAATAATTTGCTACATTGCAGGAATAAAACAGCATAATACAAATTAATGTTTAATAATTAAATAATCTTGAATCATCATAATCATACAGTGGACTGTCTTAATAGACGTTACTATATACTGTAATCAAGCAAGTTGGCTTTTCGTAGTAATTCGGTGTCTGTTTTGGTGCTGGCAGAGAGTCTGTCTGTAATGAGCTCGTATAATCGCAGCGGTTCAGTCCGTGTTTTACACGTTACCAAAGAACAACAACACCGTTTTAATTCGGTCAGTATTCTTCACGACCCTCTCTCATTTCTGTCCAATGGCTTAAAAAGCACGTACAGACACAACAAAGTCGTCCAAAAGCTGCGGTACAGTTAAAACATGCGACGGAAACATTCTTCTGTAGTCGACGGATAGAGTTAAGCAGCGGAGAAGAGCCGGTGAGTATTTCCAGTCAGGAGACGCACAGATCCCGCGTCCGTCAGAACCGCACCTGATCTGAGGCAACAACTAACATAAAGGTAAACAAGTCTTATCTTAGTATATACTCTAATGATGTCTGATGTGTATCTCAACGCAGCCGTATGCATAATTGTGCTGGCAAATATGGTGTATTCTTAAAAAAAAGGTCTCGGTTCATTTCGTCTTAGCGTTTGATATTAACTTAACGTTGCGTTTGGCTCATAAGTATAACCCCCGGTTAGTTATCTTCCACCTGAATGAACAAATGTGTGTGCAAAGAAAGAAAGATTCTCGTGAAACTCAATAGGAGATGCTTGAACTACATAGAGGTTAGTTTCTTTACGCTTGAAAAGTTAAAAAACGTTGGCTCGGGTTTGTGGTCATAACTGTGCTAGTTTTTAACATTACAATGCCTTTTAAAAGATTTTGTAGGGAATGTTTCTTTGTTCTCTTGCAGACTGAGGATATTCAACTCATTCTCTAAATAATCTGAACAATATATGCCTTAATGTAGAGCTTTGCAAAGATAAGGAAACCCTTACAACAAGACTAAAACGTAAACTAAAATAGGCTACAGATCATTTCTTAAAACGCTGAGTGAGGTTGTTAGCAAACAGCATAAAGGGCAAATACCCAATTTATTGCTGATATAAAAACAACATGCTTTGGATGTTGATAATCAAACAGACAGACCTCTCATTCCCATCAAGAAGAGGAAGGGTTTTTTTCAATCAGCATGTAAACAATTTCTATGTTCAGCTGCACAATTGAGTACAGAAATATAACACTACAAACGAGTGCTATTTTCCTGGAGAATCCTCTTGGCGCAAAGACCGTTTTCCACAGATTCTACATGACAAACTGTCAAGCATTTCAGAGCGGATGATGAATTTAAACAAGCAATGCCATATGTTGTTTGCTTCGCCGTTCTTTGTGGAGTCCTGATGGAAATCTGGAAAATATTGGGAGATAATGCTGTCAAAATGATTGATCCTCTAGTAGTTGCTAAATCCTTCAGGAATTTAAATGTATATTCCGTGTTTAGTACAAGTTAAGCCCAATTGACAGCTTTTAGGGCATAATATTGTTTTGCCCAAAAATAAATACAAATAAAAATGGCAGGGAATGGGACATATTTCTGGGAGATTTAAATGTGATGTTTACAATGTTAAAAAAACAACTCTATTACAGCTTTTAAATAATAACATTTAGAATTCGGCATTTATTGCATTGTCATATTAAATTGCATGTATAAATTTAAACAGAAAAGTTTGTAATATTTACACTAAAACCAAGCTAAAAAATATATTGTTTACATCTTTTGGCTTTACTATTTAGCAACATTTAGTAATAGCATTTACAGTATGTTATTGACTTCCATTATAAGTGCCTCGCTGTAACACTGATATTCCCTAAGTAGAAACTTTGTTTACTTTGTTTTCTGGGTAAACTTGTGTTGACCTTGGGGATGAACTAATCAAATATTGGTAGAAACAGATTTTAGATATTTTCAGTTGCAGTATATTCTACTAATATTCCGGCAAAAACAAATGATTTCCTCTGACAAATTACTTTATAAGCTTCATACACTGATGAATCTGGACATCTTCTTTCTGTCTGCAATATGAATGAGCTCTGTGATCTGTGACATGAAGTTCAGCAGGATGGACAGCTCTCCCCTCCCACGGGCAGAGATTTCTTCCAACCCATCACTCCGACAGACAGACAACTCGCATCCCATAAACCAGCGGAGAACAAGACACACAGACAATTCAGTGATTCCTTCTGTAGACGTTTTCATACTTCAGAAACACGTTGTGTTTCAGCTAGCAAGTCCTCTTCAGTTGTCTTGTTTTTCCCAAACATGTTTAATAAATCAAAAGGAAAAATGATAATTAGACTCTAATCGATTCATCACCAACAGCTCATTAGCCCCAAAGGGCGGAAGCCTCTTCTGGGTCACAATAAGCCTTCACAGCATCTACAGAAAAAGCGGTTTACTTATTTTTATATATTAACTGTTCAGATCTGAGCAAATTACTAGATCTTGTATTTATTCTGACAGGCGTTTCTGTTTATTTTAGGCCTTTGAACTCATGATGCTGTAGATGGAGCGAAATCTCAAAAGGATGCAGATCAGGATGTTTCCTAGAATATACAGTCTTGTCCCGTATAAATAAAATATTTTTTTGGATGGTCTGAACCAGGATGGCCAAGCCGTTCTACAGACTTCAGCACTTTTTAAGGCGGGCTCAGCTGCTTCTGTTTTTTCTGGGTGTGGCTTACATCATGGCTGGAAGCGTGTTACTGCTTCAGCGCTCCAGCGTGCTAACATTTCAGAGAGAAACAGATACCGCGGCGCTACCTTCACTACCAGCACCCCCTAGATCCCTGGAGCTACCTGCTGCCAGGTGGTTGTACAGAAGAAACGTCATCCAAGTGATGGAGAACCAACCTCTTGACCAAACAGACAGCAGAAAGGACCAGAAGACCCCCAGGTCTCGTAGTCTGGAGATCAGGCATTTGAGACGCCACTGGCTCCATGATAATGCAGAACAGAAAAGCACTTCTGAACATAATCTGTCACACAAGAAAACCAGACATAAAGGTAACGGTTTATAAAATAACTATCTTAAATTGGATTATAATTATACTATACTAAATCATATCTGAATCATTCTCCACAAGGGACCTACATCGGATGTTTTATAAACAATGAAACGGAGCATGCACTCGGCGGGACCATTCTTTACGATTTCCGCAAAATGACCAGCGCTTTGTGTCAGGACACCTGCTCTGAGAGGTAACGTCTTAAAGAAAGCACACAGAGTAAATGAAAGAAAGCCTGTTCCTTTAGAAGAATGCGTTGAGTGTTTATCCACAGAAGCAGGTGGCAGAATGTGAGCCGGCTGACGTGACTGACCTGGAGTTCATCCAGAGAGTCACAGTCAGCAAGAGAAAAAGCGTTTAAAAACACCTAAATGCTAAAGCCATTTCGAATACAGAAATGCCATTTTAAAATAATCAACTCGGAATATTCAGGGGAAAAAAAATTGTCAGAAAAAAAATGTATTCAATGCTCGAAATATCATGTGCTGCATCCTTTAGGAAACGCCAAAAGGTACTTACTGATGCAGTTATCCTCAGAAGTATTTCCAAGATAAGACTGATAAAGCAGAACGGAACAGAACATTTTAAAAATAGAACTGAATACAGTAGAATAGCATATGAATGTGCATGTCTATCTAAATTCACTTAATAGTTCACCCAAAATTTTGCCATCATTTACTTCAAACCTGTATTCGTTCTTCTGCTGAACACACACAAAAAAAGATAATTTAAAGAATGTCGATTCCCTTTGACTACCGTAGTAAGGACTAATATACTTTGGAAATGAAAGGGGACCATCAGCTGTTTGGTTACAGGTCCCATTTTACATTAGGTGGCCTTAATAACTATGTACTTACATTTAAATGAACCATTTAGTACAATGCACTTATTGTGTACAAACATGTTTTTACATTCTACTTATATTTTAAAAATAACGTAATGTAATTACATCTGTAATTACATTTATAATTATACTGTTGACCCATCCCTTACACCATAACACACACTTAAAGTGGAAGTGAAGCAGTTTACATTATATAGTAAAGTGATGTCCACTTTAATTAAAACATATAAAATGTTAAAGCTTTTGAAACAAGGGGTTAGCTTGCTGGCCGTTTATTAATGTTTGTTATGTTTTGGTTTTTTATTAAAGTGGAAGTTGTTTTTTTAAATACTGTAAACTTGAATCACTGCTTCATTTCCACTTTAAACCTTACTAAAGGCCTACCATCAAACCTGCCCTTAACCTTACCTGTATCCAACCTCGATAGCAGTAGCACAATATGAACAAAATAGTACAATGTATTTATTTTCGTGTGTAAGTACAAGCAAGGCCACTTGATAAAAAAGCGGGACCACATTTAATTTTGAGTGAACCATGCCTTGAAGGCTGTGTCTTCTTTGCAGTGGGTTCCGGTATGCTGGGCTGGAGTACGGAGCAGAATGTCACTGTGGAAATCGGGTCTGTGCCCCCCGGGCTCGGGGTGAAGACTGTAATCTGGATTGCCGTGGTGATAAGGGATCCCGCTGTGGAGGGGTGGGACGCATGTCTGTTTACAGAGTCGAAGATCGACTTCCAGGACAGAAGAGATGTGAGTCACATTAAAACAGAAGCATTAAAAACATGAGTGCGATTCTGCTTTTTGTGAGTAATGGATTAGAGAAGAACTACTTTAAAGGCCAGGACTCAGGACTAAACTGGGCCTGGATGAATAATGATTAGATGAGACAGAAAAGCGTGATCCAGGTAAAAAAAAAAACATAATAAAAAAGCATAAAGTACTAGTGCTACATTTTTAATGTGGAAATAAGTGCTAGTAATGACATAGACATAATAGTATACTTGATTTAAACAAGTACATAAATAAACACAACAAACGAGAAAATAAACAAACTTGAATAATTGTGGCATCCGTAATTGTAATTGTATTGTAATCAATTAATTGTGAGTCCTACTACAAGTTGTAACATTTTTTTTAACAGAGGTGTTAAAAGCAAATTTTAATTCATATTTATGGTGTCCCAAAATTATTATTATTTAATGTACTTTAAAAACAGCAGTTATTATTTAATCTAATTTATCTGTACTGTCTAAAGAAGTACTAAAGAATAAGTTTAAGTACAAAATTAGAGCATGAAAATAAAGCACAGTTTATTAAGTGTACTGATATAAAGTGTATTTTATCACATTTTCACCTGCTCTTATTTCATGCAGCATTTGCTAAAGTTTTGGGAAAAACGACTTCTGTTTTCTGTTCAATGTTTCTCAGACAGAACTGTGCACTACCACGGCTGTTACAAGAAGCCCCAGAACTCTACCGCTCACTTCCTGATCCAGACCTCTGACCCGACACACACACCTCAGCAGTGTATCGAGACCTGTACAGATCAGGTTCAATTCACAAATACTTCTATCAATCCATACAAATGTGTTTTTTTAGGGAGACCGTGAGCACAAAAACAATGTGCATTGTGAATAATACTTGTACTATTAACTATTCAATAAAAATATAATACAAATATTTGTAATAAAATATATTGCTATTAATCAGTATACAATTGATAATACAATATATGATCAAACAATATATTATTATTATTGCTTTGTTATTAATAGTAATAGAAATCATCTTCGTTAATATTACTTCAGTCAAGCCTCAAAGATGCATAGTTAATATTAATACAATTAATGTTAACATTATTATCATTGCATTTGTCTAAGCTTAAAGAACATAATTTGACTGACCATCACTAGTACACATATCTTTTATTTCCATTCCTTCCTTCACCTGTAAATTGTGTGTGACCTCATCAGGACCTGCCACTGGCCCTTTTGAGAGGGCAGGACTGTTTCTGCAGCCATGTCCCATTTCTCTTCACAATCCAGATGAGTGAACAGGAATACATGTGTGAGAGGAGCAACCAAACGAACCACACCTCTCCTTATGACCTTGACTACTACTGGGTGTACAGTACTCCTGTGCTAGGTAACCTACAGCGCTCAAACTCAAACTCAAACTTTACGGCTCTTTAAGAACTAATGCTGCAACAAAAAAGATCTGCTCTTTCAGATGCAACGTGCAAAGAAAGGACATTTCTGCCCCAGAAGTCCAACACGCTTGTGGCCCTTTCCAGTTTTCCAGGGGC
Organism: Puntigrus tetrazona; assembly: GCF_018831695.1. Classification (NCBI taxonomy): domain Eukaryota; kingdom Metazoa; phylum Chordata; class Actinopteri; order Cypriniformes; family Cyprinidae; genus Puntigrus; species Puntigrus tetrazona. Next base: position 775,455 of record NW_025047682.1, read on the forward strand.
AGGAAACACCTGGTTACGTCACCTGATTGAACTCGCCACTGGATTCTACACCGGCAGCTATTACTTTGATGGATCTCTATACAACAAAGGTGAAAATCCACTAATAACACTTAAAATGAACGCATCAGAAACACAATATTAGATCCTGTAGATCAACAACGACACCTCTTAGACATCTCAATTTAGCTGAAATGTTCCTCTTCAGAAATAGCGGTTCTCTCACATCTCTGCAGGTTTTAAAGGAGAGAAGGATTACTGGCAGAGCGGGAGAGTCATCTGCATCAAAACACACGAAAGCGGCCAGCGAGAGATCGAAATGTTCGACTCGGCCATCCTGCTAATGCGAAACCCCTATCGTTCTCTAATGGCAGAGTTCAACCGCAAGTGTGCCGGACACCTGGGCTACGCGTCTGAAGTTCACTGGAGGAGCAGAGGTGCTAATGAGAGAAACACCATTCATTTCGGCCTTGCACTATATTATGTTTAGAGCAATGGGTCTTAACCGGGGGACTTCAGCAAAGCAGGCCAGAAGATTACTTATATATAGGCCATTTTAAAGGAAAGCATCTTTGCTGGATTTCTATATTGGCCAAAATATCCAGGTTTTGGCACTGTGCCAGTCAATCGTTGTAAGATATTCACAGAGCTAAAGACAGCAGCTAAAGCATATATACATATAGTACAAAGAAAAATTGTGAAAATAAATATATGCATGTAAAGTTAATTTATATGCATAATAAATACACATAGTATACATATGTTATATACACAAAAACCTTTATTTTGGTTGTGAATAATCACAATGAACCGCTGCCCGGCACTAATATATTCACAAAATTGTGCAGCCAAGATTTGTTTTTAAATCATAATTGCATTTTTTAATTAGAAAGATACCAATTAAATGTTTTCCCCTCAAACCAGATGCAAGTTTAATTTTAACAGTGCTGCTTTTTTTCTGTTTTTCACAGAGTGGTCAGAGTTTGTGGACAGCTATTCATCCTGGTGGGTGTCTCACGCTCTGGCCTGGTTGCGGTTTGCCCACCGCCTGCTAGTGGTACACTTTGAAAATCTACAGAAAGATCTAGTTCCTCAGTTAAAGACCATTACTGCTTTCCTCAACACCAGCATCCCAGAGGAAAGACTTCTGTGCACAGAGAGCAACAGAGACGGCCATTTTAAACGCTCTGGATCACGTAGCCTGACCTTTGACCCCTTCACTCCCGAAATGAGAGCTCATATAGATGAACACATCCGCACAGTAGATAAAGCCCTCAGAGACAGAAACATCGACGGCCTACCACAGGAGTACATGCCCAGGTGAGGATTCATGAACGCAGCTGCTGCCCTCTGCTGGAGGGAGGACACAGAAACACAAAGTGCCTGAGCAAAAAAGTCATTTTATTCGTGCTTTATGTTTGTGGTTGTGCTGTCACCAGCTTGATGGCATTGTGGAGAATGTGTTTAGTTGTTATGTTTTATCATTAAACCAATTAATTATCATAGTATCAGTTTCAGTCGATTCTAATATTATCAGTATTAGGTGACATTATCCAGAAGGCATTTCAGGTGCCTTTATACTTAAAAAACTGTGTACATTTGCAAACTCGGGGTCAAAGCGTCTTTAATGGACACAGATGCATTCATTCCGGAGAGATGCATCAGGAAAAAATGTTCCCTCGTGAACAAAGACGAGACATCTTGCTCTTGTGTAATGAGCGTTTTGTGTCCCTCGGTTATTTTATTACTGCAATGAATCAAAAGCAGAAATCTGAAGAGTTACAGCACTTAATTAGATAACCTCAAGATACACAGATAAGATGAACAATACATAAGTGCTGGACATACACAATAGCACAGTTGCAAAATGAGTAAATACCTTTTTTTAGCAGTGTTTGGCTGGATGAATGTATCTGCTGATGTACTGCTTTATTCTTTCTCCATACTGGCAATTAGAAAGACTACACGCTACCGAAGGATGGTAGCATGCTGTGAAGTTTCTACATTTTAAGATAATTAGTTGGTACATTAGCCCTTTAGATTTGAGAGCTTCAAAAATTATAATTAGTGCTTAATGTCACTGCAGCCTGAAAGAAAAATGCTTTGCCTGCAGAATTACTGCATGACGGGTTGTAACAGGCTGTAACCACTAGCTACGCTTATAGAAAATAAGCCTAAAAATCTGTTCACAGAGGACCAGAACATTTCTGAGTCATGTCAAATGATTACCTTGGATTCTAATGTTGCAAACTTGGCATCTTGATTAAGTTACAAACAAATATATTAATCTCTTACATAGAATATTTATTGCCACAATTATTAAAAATCTAAAAATTGATGAGCAGTACATTTAAAATTTAACGCATTTTTTGCAAGTGAAAACCATGAACAATATTATTAACAGTGTAACACATTTAAAAACCAACAAGAAAGCAAGTTTAAATGTGACATAGCACCCTTCAGATTTGTGCACTCAGAAACCAATATGGTTTAAAATGCATGTTTCCAGCTAGATTAGCATCAGAATCAGAATCAAAAAAAGATTATGTTTTTAGCAGGTACAAGCTGTAAGCTATTCTGGAAAAGGGGGCGGGGAGTAGCAACTCATGTGCATTTAAAAAGACAGGGACAACAATCTGCCAGTTTCTACTTCCACTTAAAATAGGCATTTCCAAAATTATATAACTGATCTGTGGGGCATTTTTAACTGACACGTCACAGACACATTCTGGGAACATCAGAGACTTATTATGTCCCTTTTTACAATATGTAATATATGTCAAATGGCACTGATGAAACAGTGGAACATATTTTTTTAGCTTCTCAATCTGAGTCAGACAGAGAAAAACTATTCCTTGAAAAAGAGATTAAATGGCCAGAATAAAACTCAGGTTCAAGTACTGTTTCTTTGCTCTCTGTTTGAAGCTCAACAGTTCAATACATTAGAAAACAGCAGTCATGTAAACTCTAGCAGAACATAAAGGTTTCTAAGAACAGTGTAAATGGTAAAAAGCTACTGTGAAAGGCTCTCAGTAAATAACATGTTTTTTACACAACTGATCTCATAAAAATACATTTTTTGTGCAACACCATTTTTACGACACCACTTTTTTTACCACTGGCACATTTTTATTACATTGATATAGGTACATATTACTGTACGAATTGCAACAGAATTACAATATCCAGGGACTGTTGCTAAACCTTAATGCTCTACCATGTTGGAAATATGCACCAAATCAAACCTAAACTTATCAGACAGTGTTAGCAATGCAAAACTAATATAAAAAGGCATTTGTTGATGCAATTATGCCATTTTAACTTTGTTTCAAACAGGTTTGAACTCTTTTGTCAAACCATACTTACACTGGATTCAAACCCGAGCTCCTCGCATCCAATGTACTTATTGGTATTTATTTCGTGCCTCACTAAAAAGTTCACCAAGCTATGTTTATTCCATAGGACTGGGTAGTTTTTGCACCCGGATGATGTAGTGATGACATCTACCAGCAGGCATAACTGGGCCAAATCTTGAGCTATCGAGATTTGCTCATTAAAGTACGCATATCAAAAACAAAAGTTACACTGAAGCTTTTTCTAGTTTTCAGTGCAAACAAATGACTTCAGAGAATTCCGCCTTTAAAATATGAGCGCGTTCCTCGACTCTGTCCTGCGGGGCGCTTATATGAATCTGAGAGACTGATTTAAATAACTTTGGCATAAGGCTGCTCTGTTTGGTCTCTGCCAAACACATCCAAGACACACTAACGCGTCAAGCAGTCTGTCCATCTGTTAAATACTGTGTGACGGTAAACCTGCTGGAACAATTCATCACCATGTGACACAATTCAGTGATTTGATGATGTCCTGCTGTAGTTTCCCCTGCAGAGCAGCAGTGGGGTCCAGGACTGCAGAAACAGATCTGTGAAGTTGTAAACGAAGGAACAGTGGGACTGACTGAAGTTGAAACTACAAATATTTATAATCTTGTTAAATGAGTGTGGGGTTTTTTTCACACAAAAAAATGTATACAAAAATACAAAAGCAAAATGAGACTTGGAACAATGCAAATTAGTAAGTAATTAATCAGTAATTTTTCCAAGTACTAATGTTCTAAAACAGTCTCTTCGCATGGCTATTTATTGAAAATATTATGGTAAAAAATATGTATGGGGCAAAATTATAAATCTTTTATGCCAAAAATCATTAAGAAATTAAGTAAATATCGTGTTCCACAAAGATATTTTGTAACTTTACTACTGTAAACAGATGAAAATGTAATTTTTGATTAGTAATATGCAAGGATTTATTTAGGCAAAATATTGGCGTATCCTGACAAACCATTTATCAATAGACCATTTGTTGTCAAGGGTCACATTTAATTGATTTTTGCAAATACTTTTTAATGATTTGAACACATTTGGTTGTTGGAAGATGCATGTAAATGTTAAGCACAATGCAATGTTATAATGACTTTGTGAAAAGCAGCAAGAGTTTATGTCTCTCAGCTCACCCCTCCGTCCTCCAGTCCCCAATCCTGACGGGATCGATCAATCCTAATAATCCTAATAAGGCTAATATAGCACAAGCACCTTTTAGTCTAATATAATGTTCTCAGACAGAAGCAAACAACACTTACACATCTGTCCAAACAAGTGCATCAGTCATGAATACAGCCTGCATCTGGCGGCGTACATATCTGCTGAAACAAACATGACACAGTGCGTGAATGACTGAACGTGTTCAGAGAGGAACTGACATTCATTAACACAAGACTGAGTAGGCTTATAAACCTCTGAGGACTGTGATGAGAGACTGAGAGGGGCTACGCTTGAAGTCACCTTGATCAAGGGCACTAGATGACACGAGTAAGTCTTCATTAAGATTCCCGTCAGCTCAATGTTTTATTCTGCTCTTGGCTAGACTGTCCTCAGAAACATATCACTTAAAATATATACTTTTAAGCCATTAAAGAATAAATAAACAACATGTAATTACATAAATAATGTAATAAATACATATTTAATCAATCAACTAAATAAATAAATCTTAAATATATAACATTTTGAGAGCTAATTGCATCTTTTCATTCTCCACTGTCTTCCAATCATACGCTTTGTATTTCATCTCAAGCATGCTCTTTACGCACACTTGTCTCCATGGTAACCAAGTATACTAACGCTTATGGAAATTATGTCACAACTAACAGTCATAATTTGTCATCTTTCATGCAATAAATATTGAAATGGCTTGTTGATTTCACTCTTCATTTAGATGATCATTTCATATTTACCTGTGATGCCTCAGTCTATGCTGTCTGTGTCAGACATGAATGGTATCTCGGAACTTAAAAACACCATCAAAAATAATGATGGGTTTTGTTTGTGTTGGTTAGGTTCACTCGAGCAAGTAACTAATATTTCAGATAACAGATCAGATCTTATCAGAGGAAAACCTGTGGGATGAGCTGCAGCCTCTGAGACAATGCAGCAGGTGAGGCGTGAGATTCATCCAATCCATATTAATGAATACAAATTTATTTATTTACAAATAGAACAAACAGATGGTGGGGCGCTGAAGTGCAACAGTATGTATAGAATAAATTTACATAAGAGATGACTGCAAATGTTAATGGCTATGCTTGCTTGTACTGTTGCTTTCACTTCTACTTTACTATAATCAACTGGAATTTTAAGCATCATTAAAAACCTCAATTTGTCTAAAAAAGGGCTTTTTCTGAAGAAACATCGCCTCGTTTCTTGTGTGCTTTGTTTCTTCACGCAGCCATGGCATGAGCAGAGAGACAGACTTAGTGGAAATAATTGTTTTTTGGTGAACTATGGTCTTCAGAAAAGATCAGGAAAGGTGCCAAACGCATCTCTGATGAGATGATTGACCTTCTGTATGTGACTTTTAGTCACAACTATTATGAGAGAGAGAGAGAAAGAGAAAGAGAGAGAGAGAGAGAATGCATTATTTATACTGTTCCAGTCACTCTGGCAGTAGTCATTTTACAACAAGAGAGAATCCATCAATATTGTTGCTTTTTATCATGTCCCCTGTAAGAATGTTATTGATGTCTGGAATATTGGTGAAGTAAACACAGTCCAGGGATTGAGCGTTATGCTTCTCAAAGGCCTGGGGTTTATTAAACAGGATGATAGGTTCATCCTAAACTCCCTCTGGAAATATATGTCACCTTTTCCACAAACTCTAAAAAACAACATTCCACCCCAAAATTTAAGAATTCAACCAGGAAATTCCTTCAGGAAGTTGAGATGAACAAAAATGGATTCTGTATGTATAAAATCAAATCATGTGACTGGAAATCCAAACCATGTGTTTAGGTGGAGGTACTGCTCTCTCTGTAAGCATACAGATACTGTTTAAGGAAATGAATATTCCTCTAATCTGCAGAAGATGTGAAGGGAAGAAATGGTTGGAGACACATGAACAAAAAAGCCACCTACAAACCAGCTAAAGATTAAAGCAATTCCTCCAACGGGTCTTATAAAAGGATCAAGGGCTTCTTAACCTCCCAAACATGGCTAAAAGATCCTGACACTGTAGAAGGATTGAGCCTGCTAAGAGTCTAAGTTATTAAAATGTACAGAAAAAAATGTTTACCCCAAAATTATAATTTATCCTTTATTTATTCACACTTTATGAAGTTCCAAAGCCACATGACTACCTTTCTTGAGTAAAACATAAAAGAAGGTGTTCACCAGGTTGATCCTTTTCGTATATTGACCTCCATAAATAAAATAACATAATAAAAGCATGCAAACTAAATTGCATAAAATGTTTAGAATTGACACATTCTGTTTTTAATTTCTCCTTATTTGTTCCAGTGAAAAAATTACATACTTATTGTACTTAAATAAATATCTTTCGGTCTTATCTCATTCGCTACTTTTATGAGGTGATATCCACTCGGAGAAAACCAAGCAAATGCTTATATATTCACTCTGAACAAGAAACGTCGATACGTGAAAAATACATCATTTCCAAACTCTTACTAGCTTAACAAATCGTGATAGCTCACAACGTTAAGGAGAGATGGAAAGGTGAACAGTAGACACCAGCTCTGACAGAGCAAAGCAGAACCACCTAAATTCAATCTAAAATCCCAACACGGGGACCACACAAGTCATTAAAAGAAGAAACAGAAGGGTTTAGGAGACAAAACTGTGGGGAAAAAATGAAAAGAACATCTGTCAGCTTGTGTAATTTAGACTAGAGCATGTGTCTCGCCTGCAACCGCGAGAGCTCAGTCATGCTTCAGTCATGTCAAGCTGCCTGCTCTGTTCTTCTGTCAGAAAGCACCACAACGGCTGTTTGATCACCATGACAACCCCATGAAAGCTGGGAAGCGCGCATGCAGCCCACCGTCAAAGACAGCCGCCGCAGAAAGGGAAGCCTTTATTGACACTTTTCTCATTAAAAAACACATCCAGCTCTGCTGCTGGCATGACCGAGAATCAGAAGGATGATTTTTGATAGGTTTATTAATGAGGACTCTTTCTCTCTAAATAGAAATGGCAGGTGTTTTGATGACAAGTGAAAGGACAGGCCATTCTAAGGTCAGCACAGACGCCCATGAAAGATTGATTGCTTGAAATACCGATCCATACAGGTTATCACCTGTCTTTCTACCTGTCTAGACTTTAAAGATGTATTTACTTACGGAGAAAGGCTACAAAACGATCTGTTGCAGCAGAGAATAAAACAAAGCAGAATGCTTCTAGATGACTGCGTATTTGAGGAAAAAAAATTAAGCTAAAAGTCTTTTAAAATAGAAGCACTCAGCAAAATAGCTTAGAAATAATAGTGACATTACCTTGTCCACATGGTTCGGCCTTCTGGTGGAAATCGGACGCTGTTTGCTGCCCTTAATGTTTGCTGATCTGTCACATGACAGCGAAGACAGGTCACATGACCATCCCTACCTGAAAATGAAGAGGGGCGTGTCTTTTCTAAGCAAAAGATAATTGGACATATACATCATACAAAAACGTTTTTTCTGTGCATTCCAATGAATCGCAATCAAAACTGCAGCTGGGTTATTTTAAGTTAAAAATAATTAACAAACACAATAAATGGTGATAAGATTCTGAACTTAGCAGTGCACCCAGTTTCCAATCATACACGTTGTGCGAATATGTATATCTATGCTATAAACAAACAAGCATTAATTAAAATGATAATTAAAAAGAGGACTATGGATTCACTTGACATTTTCCACTACAAAATAAAATAACAAATAATAAAAGGGATTGCCACTTTTTATCTAACTTTTTCTGACAATTCTAGGACACCAGTAGTATTTTTTTCTATAAAGAAGAAGAAGAAGAAAAACCTCTGAATTGTGACTTTTTCCTCGCAATGTATTAATATATTGTATACTTTTATCAATTTCACTTAGCTTTTTTACTCAGAATAACTTGCAAACATCTAAAAATGTAGGGTTTTTGTTGTTGTTTGTGCTCTCAATTTTTACTTTCTCAGAAGTATGAGTTTTTTGTATCTGTTTATATGTAAAAAAAAAAATAAAGATCAGAACTATGTAATAGATATAAACTCTGAATTGTGAAAAAAATTTAATTTTATTTAGCCTGTTTATGTGTACATTTTGATTCCGTGATGGAAACGGGCTACCATATGTCAGAGACATCAAATTATCACTGCTTTCCCAGATGAGCGTTGCTATGGGCAATAGTAAATATTGAATAGATTCACCAATCATTATTAATCGTTATTCCCAGACTTAATTTCAAATAGGTGATCTTTTTTGCAGTTTTTTCTTATACGCATGTACTCTTCAAAGAACATGAACCCTGTTTCTCTAAACGCTTATAAAAAACGTGGACAGAATAACCAGTCATGCTCAGCTGTCCTTGACATTTTCAAAGTAATTTTTCCTCATATATTTGCTATATTACCTCAAATGTAGGATATTATTGGCTGCAGTGTGTCACCTATGTGTTTGAAATCTGGAAACAGGACCAAACCAACACACACGCGCGCACACACACACACACACACACACACACACACACACACACACACACACACACACACACAAGCTTGTGCTCTCCATCTGCCGCCACTTCAATCAGCCTGTATAATAATAATTTCCTCTTTGAATTAGAGCCATTAAAATGCAGCAAACTGAAGTGAAGTTGTGCAGCAGTTATTCTGAGTGCATCTGTCTTCATCAGACAGACTGACAGGCCGCATAAATCAGCACAACCGCTGGGAACGAACAGCCCGAGAGATCCGGCTCTAATCAATTCCTATTAGTTTAGCATTTCTCATGCAGCCAGGGGCCTCATGGGATACATAAACGGCAGATCAAATTTGAGCAATATGTTTGATGAAATGATGAGACGGAATGTGTGGTATCTGAACTGCGCCTGTCTGTGTGTGAAGGGTTGCTGGCCATTCATCACCAATTTCAATTTTACTATTTAAATGTCTCGTCCACGCAGAGATTCTGTTTTATCAAACCATCCTTTAACATTAGTGTCACATTATCGACGATGGGCAACGAGGAACATGTTTTTCTTGCCAGGTTTCTTAGATTAGACATTATTCTACATTATATATTAATTGCTGAAGATTGACGCGCTGCTGCCCCCTTCTGGACAGCGGGAATACGCGCGACAACAAATCATAACGGGTCAGAGAGTTTCTGCTCATCTTTAGCGAATACAAACAATCAGCGTTACCTCACAGAAAACAAAGGAATAGCGGCCCCCGCGCGTCAGCCAATCAGAACACTTGAAACTCTTTGGAGGGCGGGGTTTTGATCGAAGGGATGGAAGTCTGGCGAAAGTTAGCAACACTTTCATTAATTTTAATACGCATAATTACTTGAGATAAGAGGTAAGCATAATTTAATGATATATATTAATCAATTAAGCGAAGTTACTTAACGTCATTAAATATTTGCCAACCCCTTCATTTATTTTCTTCGTTGAAGTTTGAGCAGGATGTACGACTTTAGAGGTTATATTTTTTTATTTACTTACTGAAATGACCTAACACCCTCAAATTAATTTTTAATAGCTCACAACCCACCAATTTTTCCGTAAAAAGCTGCTTAAGTTTAGGGGCCATTCAGGTTAACACTTTTCTATGTAGATATTAAAGGCAAATTTAACTTAATTTACACAATTAATAACTAAGATGACATGCCAGTAATTGCACACGTGACACATTTATTTTTTTCTGCTCTAAAAGTGTGCTTAAAATTGCATTATGTATTTCCACATGTGTCCACTAGATGTCCCCAGCGTTTCTTTTTAATAGAAGATCGACTCTCAAAGTGCGTTGAAAAAACCCCAAGAGTTTTAGTACCAACTAGATATTAGTTGGGCTCTAAACGTACTTCCCCCCTTGAACCTAAGAGTTTAATGGAGTAGTCTATCTTGAAGAGGCCAAACTAATCAGTTTTTTCCAAATGGAAACTTCCCTTTCTTTTTGTTATGTCTCATTCACAGCCATAGCCTACACTCGGTTTGAACTACTTCGGCAGTAGCTGCATGGATTTTTCCTACGTTTATTTTTAAATGCAACATATGAGACTTTGTTTACTTAAACATAGCACTACCATATGACACCCAGATCACTGCACAGACTGCTTTGCCACAGTTGTTGTGGCATATTGATGCCCACCAGGTTTCTAGAACACAGTCAGCACGTCTTTTATAAGGTAATTGCCGTCTTCTTGTAGAAAGCCATATGCAGGTGATTGAGTTCCACAAACAGCGTGTCACACCTGTCCAGCAGATCCTTCTCAAATAGCAGGGACATCTGTGAGGAATCCTCCGGAAAACAATTTAGGCTATATATTAGATTAAGAGATGATGAGTATATTTAAGACTGGAGGATGATTGGGCTGTAAGCTCTGATCTGCTGTGTCGGAGCTGGTCAGAGGTTAGAGTTTGAAGAGCCGATTTCTCATCAGTATGAGTGGTCAAACAGAGCCTGTGGTCAGATAACTCACCTGTGCTGACCATCACAGCCGCGGTAGTTCTGCTGCCATGGCAACGCAAACTTCATAATAATTCTGGAAAAGTGGAAGCGTAGGCCAACAGTCTTCAGGCTACAATAACCCACGTCTTGTATTTCTGCACATTAAGACTCCGGTACCTTTCCATCATCTAAGATAAAGACATTCATAATTTATTAACACAGCTCAATGTAATCCCAAGCAAATCTCTGAATAAATATCCACTTTTCATTTACTGTTGTGATGCCTAAGTGTAATTTTTATAAATGGAAAAAAAAAAAAAAATAATACAATAATAACACTTTGTTCAACTATCGGAATAACCAAAATAAATATCAAAAATAAAAACAATGCTCAGCTTATTGGTATTTGATATAAAAAAAATATATCTAGCTAATTTTAAAATAAATTTTTTTTTTTAAACTGTAGTCTACATTATAATGCCGCGATACCTAAATTCACTTATTTATCCATTCTTAATATTGGTCATTTCTGTTTAAAAGTTAAAATGATTATTGGCTTATAAATATGCTAAGTCAAATCAGAAAGAAAGGGTGATATACTGGAGTTTGGTTCATAAGCCAATAATCATTTTAACTATAAATACTTTTTAACAGTCAAATCTGATCTTAAGGTTATGTCAAAATAAGCATTTTTTTCTTTAATGTAGTGGTAGCCTACATAATTACTTAATTCACTATTTATTTTTTACAATTATTTAAAACTAATATTTAAAATATTACAAAATTAATATCGGTAAATGTTTTTTTCGGTCTCAATTTCAAATTAAGTACCGTAGGCCTATTACAATTATCAGCCAGATGTTTTCATATCTATAATACCTTTTATATCTATATCTGGTCGTGTGTTTTTTTGCATTTGTGTGAGCTCCTGTTCCTCAGCGCGAAGGTGCGAGTCAACACGATGATGGACTTGATCTCACAGACCATTGAACTCTCACAGCTGTTCTGTGGACGGGACAAGCCTCGTGTCCGTCATGCGGGCCGCTCCATCTGTTTGCACGCTATAAAAGAACCCCTCGTCGTGTTCTGGCTGGGTTCGGCTGTCAGACGTGCGCGCTCATGTCTCACACACAGCTGTATGAGTGTTTGTGTTCGAGCTCCAGCAGAAGAGCAGGCACCGCTGAGCAGCTGAGCGACAGGAGACACGTGGCCTCGGAGCGGCTCTTCTCCTCCAGCCAGCCAGCCATCATCGTCAGACCGTCGCGCTGTTTTGAAAGGAGAACCGTGACACTTCACACGTGCCGGCGTGACGCTGGTGGAAATGGTTTGCTAACGCTGTGCTGGAATGGCCAATCAAATCATGTCATTACAGGTAAAAAAAAAAAAAAATATATATATATATATATATATATATATATATTTTTTTAAATATATATATATATATATATATATATATATATATATATATATATATATATATACATATATATATATATACACACACACACAGTAGTCTTCAAATATATATATATATAATATATACATAGAATATATATTTGATGCAAAATAGAGCAAAGCGTATATATACACACACACACACACACACATCAATATTTAAAACAGTTGAGTACATTTTTGTAGTCTTCAAATATGACAAAACAGTCAATTGCATTTCGTAAAATGAATATGCATACACTAGAAGTCAAAGATGTTCGAACAGTACATTTTTAGAATTTTTGCTGTTTGCTTTTTCGCGCTAAGCCTGCATTTATTTGATGCAAAATAGAGCAAAAAGCTGTAATATAACATTAGCAATAATAATAGCATCGTTATATATGGCTCTAATCACTGTTGTTTGGTGATATGGTGTGTACGCCACACGTTGATTTGCTGTTCAAGAAATATTTTATTGTTATTTATTGTCATCAATATTTAAAACAGTTGAGTACATTTTTGTCCGGATTCTTGGTGACTGTAAAGTTAATATACATTTTTGGGGAAATAAATTACAGAATTTAATCATTTTATTTTAGAAAGGATGCTTTAAATTGATCAAAAGTGATTATAAATACTGAAGTAAAAATGCTAAAAATAAAGCTTTGAAAATATTATATATATATATACACATACATTAGATGTAAATAGCAAAGCAAAAAAAAAATTGAATAACTTTATTTTAACACAAATGTTAATGTCTGACTGATTGTATGCTGCATATGTGGTACATTAATATTAGGTATGCTGTATTTTTACAGCGAGGCCTGTTCATCTGACATGTGGTAAGGATTTAAACACTCAGGTTAAAGAGTTTACTGTGTCAGCGTCCTCAAACGTGCAGATAACACATGCTGGGCTCTGCGTCTGAGCACATCTTCCTCCTGCTCGCTGCTGTTTATTTTGGACTGCAGGATTCATGCATTGGGTTTGTTAATCTAAGAGAAGCTTGTTTAGTTTGCATAAAAGATAATTCAGTTTTTCTTTCCTCTTTTTTCACAGGAGATCCCTCGAGGCTGAACTTCAGAAGGAAGGCCAGTAGATTTTGATACCTTCCTCCTGCTCGCTGCTGTTTACGTACAACAAAGATAATTCAGTTTTTCAGAGCATTTGTTTTACTCACCCTTGAATCAAAGTTTCCTTTGTGTGTGGGACCGGATCTGTTTCCCAGGCCTGCAGACTCAGGAGGGTCCTTTGAGTTCAAAACAACAAAGAGGCCTGCGCCTCCACTGACTTCCAAGAGCTAGAACAGAATCGCATGTCCTCGCGCACACAAATAAAGACAGATAGACGGGCAACAGCCTGAGTAAACAGATCCCTGGATCTATAAAGAAAAAAACAGACTTCACTTGCTCCAAAACGAAGCTGGCTGGGGAGGATCTATGTTCGGAAATTATGTGATGTAATTCTTCCATATACCGCCTTTTACTTTATACTTTTTTTTCTCACATCTAATATTCTACTAATATTGTACACTGTAATAATGGTTATTTTGCATTTTTAAAATCCAGTGTTGGGTAAAATATCCGATGAATTGAAGTCAAGAAGATCATCCCTTCATACTAGCAGAAGCAGGTCAAGTCGGGGTATTATGTACATACGAATTTTTGCATATTTACACAGTATATACATTTTAAACTGCACAAATAGTATTATAATTCACTATTTTGGACATTATACCATCTCCCTAGTGTCTTTAAACTTTATTTTGGATGTTTAGAAAAAAACATACTGTACAATAGCGGCAATAGTACCACATCCACGCGCAATTTTTCAATGCTACCTGTTATAAAGACATTTTAAGGCAGTTTTAAAGGCTGTAGTTATGTTAATTGTCCATAAGTGTCTTTTCCATCTTAAGATACTTTATTATAGCACAACTATATGGCAGCACTGCACGCGTCTTTCACAGAGAAGACCTGTAATACAAGTCTGTAGTGTGATTTGTGAGGTGTTGGACATATTAGGTTTACAGGTTTGTTGCATAGGAACACCAACAAAAATTCTGAATTATGAGTAGGAATCTCTTAACTTTCTTTAAAGTATCAGTTAATTCAAAAATGAGAATATTTACTAAACACACAAGATGCATATGTGCCAGTCAACCTATTAATGTCCTGTGAAGTAAATAATGTTTACGTTTAAAAGAAACAAATCCATTATTAAGATGTTTTAACTTTTAAAATACATAACCCATCTTACTACATGATAATGCTCCCTCCATTGGAAAAGTCCATTCCCTGTTGGTATCTGTTTTGGCTTGTAAATTGTGTCTGATCCATGCATATTTCTTTTACCCAGGAAGAAACAATATTATGGATAAAGGACTTGTTTAATGTTAAAAATATCTTGATGGAGTCGTTTTATTTTTTATGGACTTGATTTTTTGTGGGTTGCTTGTAGATTATTATTGTGATGTTTTTATCCTTCTGACGGCACCCATTCGCTGCCGAGGATCCATCGGAGACCAAGTGACGTAATGCTAAATTTCTCCGAATCGGTTCCACAACTCATCTACAACATAATATTTGGGTGGACTTTTCCTTTAAGCTCAGAGTTTCCAAGTTGGGTACGTGTCAGTTGCAAAGGATGCATGGGTCGGTGGATTTCCTGAAACGAATCAGTTTCAGTTGCCTGCCCAAACTGCAACAGTATTTTATAGAATATTTGATATATTTAAATTCAATTGAATAAAAACACTGATGCACATTCTTTATTCATCATTTTATAGAAGGGGAGCTTTTAATGCACTGACCAAATGACAACTCCCCAACTTGTAAATATGAGCTTCCCAGGAGGACGTGAACGTTTGATATGTAGAATGATCCGAATCAGCCACTTATAAGGTTCCACTGCTGTCTTAAAAGGCAGCTGACTACATAGGCAGCTCACTTCAAAAACCTCAGAAGGCCTGAAGTGTTTAAATCTGAACATACTTTGCATGATTTCAGCGTGTCTCTCCGAGACTTGTTTAATATGTGGTAGAGGTGTTTTGCGTTAACAGCAGCTAGCTGGCTAAAGCTCTCTGCTTTGTTCTCCAATCCCGAGGTTAACGATTTTCCGTCGTGGGAGGCGGGGGAGAGCAGCGGTGGAATTAGGATTCAGCTCCCATCCTCAGCGCCGAGCGGCTGTCTGCTGCCTACCCAGCAACCCTGGCGCTTTGTGACAAGGAGATGGATGATATCTGCAGCCTGGCCGGCCGCTCTATGGGTAAAGACACACACACACACACACACACACACACACACACATCTGCAAGCACACAGGGTCGCCACACACACACACACACACACACACAAACACTTCCCAAAGCCAGCAAGGTTGTATGCACACACATTCACACATGTAACTAATGCTGTGATGCTGCTGCTACAACCTTTACCATGTAACACAGAACAACAAAGCTGCATCCAGTTCATTTGTGAAAATATTGCACTTATACATAAGGAGGGAGCATATAAAAGTGAGTTAATGAATTAATGAGTGTTGAGAGAGAGACAACAATTGATACAGTAATACAAACTATTTATTAGAAACTCTTAAACATTTACAGCATTTAAAAACATATACAGGGGATTAACAGACTAATGGGCAGTTGTGGTCTGTGTGTGTGTGTGTGTGTGTGTCACTGGACAGCGTGTGAAAGGTGTGTGAAGGTCAAAGGATCTGTCTCTTCTCCACTTCCTTTAATGCAGGAGTGTGTTTGTGTCAGACTCACCTGCTGAAACTGCTACTGCAAACTTTTACACACACACTGCTTCATTTCTGCAGTACACACTGTGGAAAATATTAAGGGTTTTAGATTGAGGAAAAAAGAAGACAAATATTTATTTGTAATCAGTACATATGTCTTGTTTTCCAGTAAAATTATAAACTTACTTAAATATATGTATGCATGTATATATATATATATATATTTTTTTTTTTTTCTATAAAAATTGCCAAAGACACACACACATATATATACATTATATTGAAAATTGTCAACAACGCAATTAAAAATAACTTTGCTGAAATGTCTACATTTATCTTTTTTAGATGTAAAATATTATGACTTTTTTATGCTGTGCATTGGATGTTTTTAATAATGCTATTATTTTATGGCACATCCTAGTAAATAGTTAGAATGTGTATAACAATATCAAGTAAATCTACAAATTACCTGCAAGCTGAAAATAAAATCTCCACCTCAAAAGAAGAAAATGTATCAGAATTAAAATGTAATTAAAACCATCAATTATATCTGCAAATTATATTATAGTATTATATAAAAATTATACAAATTAAGTCAAATGTTTTACACATTCACAACAGGAATAGTTTTGTGAAAGAGAGACACGGGATACAGGACATCAAGATACAGACAGGTTTATCTCTCTGCCAGAGCTCACTGTATGTTGAAGAACAAAAAGATGTCTGGGTTGTGTGTGTGTGTGTGTGTGTGTGTTTGAGGACTGCTGGGGTGCTCACGCAGCTTTTCGTGCAGGTAACGGGAGCACCTGCGGCCACCACTAACCGCCATCCGACGGGTTAAAAGCTCTGACTGGAGGAAGACGCTCAGAGCTGCAGCGCAGTCCACTGGAGTCCCATCGGCTGAGAGAAACCTGTGAGACAGAAGCTAATTATCCTCTAAAGCAAAAAGCCAGTTGTGGTTCAATAACTCCAGCACGCTGCTAGCCAGATACTGCGTTTCCTTGGCAACGCCTCCACAGCAGTACTGCAGACATCACAGAGAAAAGCAGGCGGTCACAGGGTACACAGGGCAGGATGAATCGGTGAGGAAAGACTTTACGAGTGACGGGCCGTCCTCTAGACCGATGCAGGCCAATTACAGGCCATTACACTCGGCTGAGATTGATCTGCTTTCTTTACGTTTGGGGTCCCAGAGACTGTACTGTATGTATAAAATAATGACATTTTTAAAATTGCTTCTGGATTTCTTTTCAAATGCTTGTAATATCTCTGTCTGACCTAATCAAACCCCCAGCAGAGCCGGGGGAACACAAAGTAGACACCCTTTTTTGAAATATGGCAACTAAATGGATACCTGACAGACACACACACAAAATCATATTTTCCTCTGAAAGCTACCGTATAAAAGCCATTCATTTTGATGTTTATCAAGTTTAGAATCAGTTTACAATTACCGAAAATGATGAAGTATAAATCTGACACATCAAAGCACTTTTTGAGATTGAGATTTTGCCTCCGTCACATTAAGCTCTTCCTGAAGATCATTTATTGTTATTGACGGCTTCACAAAGAACCTTTAACATCCTTGGAAACTTTCCATTGGAGAACAGTGAAAAGGTAGATTATTAAATATCAAACTGAGAAAAACAAGCAAAATTTTAAGTGTGTGATACAGTGACTTCCATATTAAAAAAATATATATATATATATATATATATATATATATATATATATATATATATATATACACACACACATATTTACTGACGTGCAAAATTTACTGATATAAAATTAAACTTTATTTGGAGAACTACTTAAGCAGAATGTAAATTTCTTATTAAGATTAAAACGTTACTATTAATGAGGATGACCTTTGAATCATATCAGTCTTTATATGCAAGATATTTAAAGTGTGGCTGAAGTATACTTGCACTAGCTTCACTTTAGCTCAATTTAATATACTTCTTTTGTTGGACTTCAGCCCATTAAGCCCAAAATTAGTTTAAGTACACCCGTATAGTATACTAAAAATACAACTGCAAAGTATTCTTATTAAGAAATATGTAAATACATTTGTAGTATACTAAACATGAAATAAATGTATTCAGTATATAATTATGTTATAATTATCTGGATTAACAGTGAGTCAGATGATTTCTTAATAGGCTCGATGACATGACTATAATAAAACGTTTAATATGTGGCCTCCACAGGTCTATTGCTTTAATAAAAGTGCTGAACAAATAATGAGCAATCAAAACAAACTTTGATTAACACACAGTAAAAATCTGAATGAAATTTTGCAGGAAGTAATATGACTTACAGTGTGAAACAAAATCGAGATTTGATGTTTTACCAAACTATTTTTTGTTATGGTCCTTAATCAACATGATAACTGGAATCTTGAATTTCAAATTTTGTATGTAGGATCAAAACTGAATGTACAGCACAGGTTATCAATAGCCGTTTAAAGAATTTGAGTATATTTTGCACTATGAATGAGCGGCAGCATCTGGAGGTGTGTTTTTGTACCTGCAGTGAATGGTGAGAAGGACCCACTGTTTCCTCTGACCTGCACTGATAACATGCACCACAACAATCGCTGACAACCAATGGAAGAAAGATTCCTGTAATCCTGTAAATTCACCCGGCTCCTGCAGCTTCTACCGCCTGAGCTCTCAGTGCTTAATCTACTTTCAGTACCTTTATCCCAGACAAATGTTAAGTTTATTTAAACCGCATGCGGTTAGCGGGAACACACACACTCACACACCATCAGCCGGCTCTTTTAATTCCTCAGTGGCCGGTCTTTATCTCCTGATATTTATCGAGGGAATCTTTCTCGCAGTCTATAAAAAGAGCGAACTATTTATTCAATATCAGGTTTGGTATGTTTTATATTTCCAAATGTTTGATTTACTGATCTACAAGCATTTTTCATTCAATTTAAACAGCAAACAATTTCTTAATCAACACTTCTATCAAATAAAATGAATTATTTTTACTTCAAATGTAAATGCACTTTTCGTTTTAAGCACCAATCTAAGTTAGTTATGCGTCTCGTTCATTATATTCATATTTTATCAGTCCACGAATAAACCTTTTTGAGCTACTCTGGCGGTCACAAAATGAAACGTTTAATAAATATTTACAAACATAAATGAAATTAAATATTAAACTATTTCAAATTCATCCATTCACTGTGTGCATGCCCGGCTATCTTTCTGGACTCCTGTGTCCGTCTGAAAATGCTGGTTAGACTTATCAGCCAGAAAACGAACCATTATTTGCTCTGATACACACAAATGAAACTCAGTCCGATGTGCTGTCAGCCAAAAATGTAAATATGAACCCATGCCAGTGAGGCTGAGACATCAGACCCCGATGCTTGCTGGACCATTCAGAAGTCGGCCCGTTTATTAAACAACAAAATCTTCGTTCCTGGCTGGATCCAAGTCTTTGTTCCTTTTCTCATCTAGCTGATGAAATGGTCCGTGTGTGTGTGTGTGTGAGCGTGTGGGATGAGGGAGTATTTATGTGCTAGCTCAGATGAATAGTGTGAGCAGCACACAAGATTTTATCTGTGCGTTGGCACTGCCAGCCTGTGCCGAGTGTCAGACGGATCCTAATAAAACTGTCTGACCCCGCGTTGGGCACCAGGCTGGCGCTCGCCGGTCGTGGCTGACTGCTTGGTATGCACCGAGCATGGCAGAGCTTCAGCTGTTGCTGGGAGCTTTGTGGCACAGACCCAGCCTGATTAGTTGGCATCCGCCATTGTTCAGAGCGAAACCAAGCAGGGGAAAAATATAATTAGAGAGAGAGAGAAAACGAGAGAGAGAGACACAGAGAGAGAGACAGAGCAATAGGGGGAAATCAATTGTTTTGAAACTACATTTCTAATGTGGGTAATTTAGCAAAATTAGGTTTTCAAAAGTTAAACACTAAAGGGAGATAGAGAACAAAGCCAGGCGTTAGACTTAATGAGTTCACATTCTTAAAACAGGAAGGAGCCCACAGCTCTGTGCCAACCGGACCCTCTTAAACTACCATCCGTCTGGAGTTCAATGTCATTTCTGCTCAAAAGCAACATGACGACGTATAAACATGGACGCCTTTAAATGCAATAATCTGCAAGCCGCATGTTCTTCTAACAGCAAAGTCTGGTCTTCAAGAGGTAATGAAGTCTATTCAGAGAAATCGTTTTTGTTTAATTGAAGGTGTCAGCATATGTTGGTTCAATATGTCGCTCGTTTTTGCACAGACTTGTTTGGCTACGCATCAGACAGATTTTACGTTACTGGATTAAACAAAAAAATAACATTACATCTGGTGGATACATGAGAATAAAGCCAAGCAGATTCGTTTCATAGTAGTGCAGGTGCTCGGATCGCCTACGAAGGGCGGCACTAGGAAAAAAACGTTTACGCTTTACCTTCATTTAAGAGAAAATCTTTGCAAAAAAAGGGAAAAAAGATTTCCGATTTTTTTTTTTTAAATCAAGAATGAATCAATTGTTAATCTAAACTGATAATCCCGGCCCTTCCTCCTGCTGCCGATGCGATAAAGGTCATTTATAGATGAGCTGCAGTGGCGACCAGACAGCCAGACAGAGCGATTAGCATGACGACCCTCTCCTGCACCCCTCACCCCAAAGAAAAAAACACCTCAGCAGACGTACAGGATCGAGTTTTATTTAAAAACCAGAAGAAACCATCATCATCATCATAGGCATGTGAACATATTGAACATTCAATCTCTCAGACACGCCAGTGCCGCATCCTCTCTTGTCCACCGTTTCTCTTTCTTATCTCTCACAGACATCCGTCCCACGTCCGTCTCGGTCGGGACACAGCCAGGGGATTGAGTGCTTTTGCCCTCTGCCCAGGTCCCAAGAGCTTAACCTGTGATTTTCAGCACACAAAGCTCACAAGTTAGGGTCTCAGGGACCAGGAGGAGTGCAGCGGTGTCCGCACAGGTTAGTCACATACATACACACACACACACACACACACACGCTCACGTCCTCTTTCGTCCAGCATAATGAAGATTATTGCTAATAATGTTCGGCCTATGGAAATCAAATGTGCCTTTTCCAGTGCAGAGTTTAGAGCCACAGACATGCAGCGCAGAGGTATATCATGCACCGAATGGCATGCACACATAAGCAGACGAACCCCAAAAATCAGGTAAGAAGAGCGGTCGGATTTGAAGTTGTCCGTCGAGGGAGCAGACATAGTCTTTGTTGGTCGAGAAAAGCCTCCAGTCAGATGGTCAGTCTCTCTTTCTGTCTTTCTCTTTGTCCTGTGTTTTTCATCCTCAGGATCTCTGGTGAGCAGAACCGCTGGCCTCTGACTGCAGCTTCAGACATGAACGTCTGTATGTGTACGTGTGTGTGTGTGTGTGTGTGTGTCTGTCTGCGTCTCGTCTCTCGCCACTGACTCCATTACACCGAAAAACGTGTAGCGGCAATGGATCAGCCACATTCAAGAGCCGGTAAACTGGCGTTGGGGCAAAATTAGCAAAAAAAAAAAAAAAAAAACGGCTTACACAGCTCCCCGCAAGACCACCCCACACCCACCCAGACACGCAGCTCCTGCGAATCCCCCTCGCTGCTTTTGCAATAAGTTGTCTTTTTTGTGACTTTGTGAGCACAGACGAGATCATGCAACCTCACAACACTAACTGCAAGCAAATCCAATAATGCACACGGCAACCAAAACATGCATGTCATTTACACTGCAAACGCACATCTGATGGACACATACACACCTTGAAGACTCCTCCTCCCCCCACAAACAAGAAGCATCGTTCATCCTCAGGGACCAGACGGTGTGGACACTCCCGGAAATGAGAGCGGCCGCCACGTGCCTCACACACACACACACGCACTCGCACTCACACCGTCTACCTTCCAACCTGTGCCGACTTTGTTATCTTCAAGGGAAAAGAAAAAGAGAGAGAGTGAGAGAATAAAGAGTGAGGTAGGAAAAGCATCCTCAGACAGTGAGATGTCACCAGAAGAAGACACCATCATCTTCATCAGGACCACTGCACATCCTCTCATCACTGTCATCCTCCTCACGCTCGTCTGGCTGACATGCATGCACACACTCACCCGCTCGTCTGCCTCCGGTCCGGACACCTGTCCCGGGAGTCTCTGTACCTGTACCTGGGCCGTCTGTGAGACCCGTTCTCGCTCTCTCGGTGTGACTGAGTGCCAGCGAGCGGCAGATTCTGCAGCGAGAGCGCTTCCCCCACACCCGCCCTCCTCCGTCTCTCTCCCTCCCTCCCTCTCTTCATCTCAGCTCCACTTCCCCTCTGCACTGATCAATCCCTCACTTTCTCCGAAGGCTCGAAAAAACGCAGCCAGCCAGCAGCCAGAAATGGCGTCTCGCTCTCCGCGGTGCTCTGTGCAGCCACACGACAATCTGTCTGTCACAATATTGTGACAACATTTCCACAACTGATTGAGGAGGGTCATCCACCACCCCTCCGCCAAAGCTGTGGAAAAGTGTTTGACCGCCACAGTAAAGCAATTCCTACTCATTTTTTGTAAAATTACAGAATACCTAGGAAACATCTTTAAAAATAAAGGAATAAAATAAGGAGATGAAACCACATAAGGAAACAATGACAGTTTAAGGAGAGCACGTTGAAACGTATAAAGATGCTATAGACAAACGTATAAACAAAACATAAAAAATAGAATAATAAAAAGCAAATTAAATGAGGAGTAGAGACAGCAAAATAAAGGAAGACCACAGAGAGAATTTTAATTTGTTAAGACAACAATACATACAGAGAGAATATTATATATATATATATATATATAATATATAAATGAAAATGTAAGCAAAGAAATAAACAAAACAATAAACAAAAAAAGAAACCAAAAGCAACTGAAAAAAAAAAATAATAAAAATAACAGCCATAAATTCTATAAAACTATTGTTATGTGAACAAAATAAGGTGATCAACAAAAACAGCAAAATAAACAAATGATAAGATGTTAAACAACAAGAGTGAAAAACAATACAATCATCGTCATGCAGGCTGATTGAAAGTCTGCAATGTGAATCAAAAATAATAGGCCTCATGAGACATTAGCATAACAAATTTCTGCATAAACAAGTTCATTAAAAAAAAAAAACATGAGGTTTATTAGTTCATTCTCAATGAATGATATATGCGTCATGAACCAGGGCCAATGTATACATGCAGATATGTAGTATATAAAACATGCAAAAAACTGATAAATATTAAACAAAAAAATACAAAGACAACATGCACGCCCTGTGTGGTTCTCCGAGCACCAGACGCATCTTTATCTGTCTGGCAGTGGCCCTGAATGACCTCTGACCCCTCTGCTTGCACTGGGGGGTGTGTGAGAGTCGTGACCCCATCATAGAGGGGTGCTGGGCGCTGACTGCCCACCGCACACATCATTGATTACGAGCTTAATGCACAAACTCGCCACGTCTGTTCTGCTGCAATGCAGAGCTCCAAACACACACACACACACACACACACACACACACACAAAGCAGGAGGGCTCACAAATCCACATAGATTCAGTGTTTAAACTCAAGCCATCTTGGGCAGCGTCTGAACACAGGTATGTCGATATGAACGAGCAGCATACAGGTTTAAGTCTATCACGCTGTAGGATGGAGAAGTGTGTGTTTGTGTGTGTGCTTGTGGGGAAGGTTGGTGGGATCAGCAGGGTCCAAAAGGGAATGATGGTGATCAATCAACACACACACACACACACACACACACACACACACACACACAAAGTCCATCAGCAGAGCGCTGTCACCACATAGTGCCCAAGAGCGCACACACACATACGCACAACACACAATGAACGCTAGACAGAAGGGAAAACACCATAAACTACTACACAAAGAGAAACATATTGAGTTCAGCATCCGTCTCCAATTAAACTGTGACTTTACAAGCGTTCAGACCCACTCAGAAATCTCATATCCTGGAACACCATTCTAGTAATTTCAAAACACAATGACTCATTAACAATCACACACAAAAATGGGACCCCAAAGATGTGGATCTCTTTAATCACATCCAAAAAATTTTAACTACAATTCTACATTTTGTGAAGAAAACATGAGCTGTAGTCAAAAAAGCCGACACAAAGCCATTTATTCAAAGCAACTTAGGTGCACATATTATCAGGCCTTGCCTTTTTCTGAAAATGAAACCTATGACCTTGCTAGTGCCGTGGTCTACAGTTTGAGCAACAGGAAAGCTGATTTTTTGCCACATCTATTTTTAGGCATTTTATTCCCCCAAGTTGAAAATAGTGATCTGATTGGCACACAGCATGTCTCTTTAAAATGCCATGATATTTGAGATGACATTCCTAAACATATGTGGCATGAGGTACACATTGAACTATAATACTTCAAAGTTTAGTAAAAATACAGTTGTGCTCCTGTTTATGCAAGGTCAGAAAGCTCAAAGATTTCCTCAAAAACATCTTAATTTGCGTAAGATGATGAACAGAGGTCTTACTGGTTTAGAATGACGTGAGGTTAAATAATTAAACACAGAAGTTTAACCTTTTGCGTAAAATATTTACAGAAAACATTAACAGTTTGTACAAATCTAATAGTGATGCTGTCTTATCAAACATCGAAACAATATTTATCAAATTCAGCAAAATGTCATAGGTTTTATTTCCATCTTAGAACCCAGAGACCATCTGAGTGCACAGACACATATCGTTTAGGTCTGCTGAACGCAGGTCTTTAACTGCTATAACTGGCTGGTGGCCCAGCACATAGGCCCCGCCCATCCAAATCGAACTCATTGATCTCTCATGCAGGGTCAGAGGTCAAATGCGTATCGACTGAAAAAAGTGTCATCAGCAGCAGCGTGGCCCTGACTCCAGACAGATCAATAGCACCTCTGTCTGCTACGCTTAGATTACTCTTATTCATCTGTCATAAATCTCAGCACCTCATCACCACGCTAACGTCTGCTGGGTCCTGATGCAGCTGCGGCCCTGTTAAAGTCGACAGCAGTCTGGGACCACTAGGTCATGTTCATCAGTGCTCCGTTCTCGTGTACAGGGGGCAAAAGGCTAGACGGCCAATCGCAGACCTTGTAATAAGAATCAATGAGTAGGGTTTGGTCACACGTCTGGAAGAATCAGACAGAACTGGTTGACAAAAGGCATACTGTCTTAAATAATCACAAAACTGTGAATTTAGAGACAATACGAACTAATTTATCAGTATGCTTGCAGTATGTTTGATCAAGTGTTGGATCAAAATGTTTTAGCAAAATTAAATTTGGAATTAACCTAAGCAAGGAAAGACTGAAAAATTAATAACAGCTAATAACATCACAGCCTAACAAATCGTGATACAATCAAATTTAGAAGAAAATCAAGTTTTTGAATATTAAGTTAAATGGATTGCAAATGTCCCTTTTAAGTCAATCTGTGAATTACATATTTCAATACCCGTTTGCACATAAAGCGGTTAATTTTGTACACATTTATTCCCTTCAGAAGTGCTTTGAGAAAAGTTTTATGGTATGTGTGTTTGCACAGCAAAACGCTGACAATGATGAAAAAAAATAATTTTACAAACCCAACAAAGCAAGAAAACAGTGTTTATACAAACTCCTCAGCAATAATTTATCAGCTTCTCCTCAATCTTTACCCCATAATGTAAATAGATGTGCACTTCAACTAAACTGACAGAATGGTGATAAATGCCTGTACATCAAAATGACAATAACAGAAATCTAGGTGTGTTGATCCATCTGCGTTAGTTACTTCCAGATAAAAGAACATTTTAGCGTTTTATCATTGGGCAGCGTAAGAGGGCATAATCAGTGCAAGACTGTATATGTAAACAGTTTGTTTATGGATATCTGTCAAAATGAAAATGTCAAAACAATACTTCAGCAATTGACTTGACTAAGAAAACCCACCAGGACACTGCTGTTCTGCCCCTTTCTGTGGACCCACTGCTCACTGAAACAAAAGCTTCAACTTTCTCCCGATCAAATTCACTAATTTATTTGTTCAGCCATCACATAAATCTAAGCACAGCTGTAACCAACGAGTTGCAGCTCGACTCGGCTGCCAGCTGGACTTGGTTTTGCTGAACCAGCACGATTTCAAGCCGGGTTTGCTGCGCTACATCTGGAAGAGTCATCCGAGAGCAGAGGTGAAGGCGGAAAAATCCCTCCTAAAATAAAAGCAGCTCGACTCCCTCTGTCAGTTTAAACAGGAAATGGTGGAATACAAAACAACGGCCTTTCCCTTCGATTTAACATACTGTGGCTAGTTCACCCAAAAATGAAAACCATTCACTCACTCTCATGTCAATCCATCCTGACTGCCTTTCTTTAGTCTGTGGAACACTATATGTCAATTTATGAAAGAGTTAGTCTTTTGAAAAAAAAATGAAAATGAATGAGGTCCGGGGCTAAGTAGTTCATAGTCAAATGATAGCTTTGTGTGAAGAGCAGACTGAAAGTGCTGAAAATCTCAATATGTCTCCAACATCTTCTTGTGATGTTTAAGCTGTGAATTATGATCCAGATCTTTTCAGTAAAACAGCTTATCTTTTTGAATGATTCATTCACAAACCAGTGTCCAGTCAGAACACTGAAGTAAATAACAACTTAAATTATAGTATATTTATTACATAAAGCAGTAAATTGTTTAATTATAAAGAGACACATTGACCACTATTATAATTTTTGGGATTTAATTTTTTATAAAGTTTGACAGTCTCTGTCCTCATTCGCTTTTATTATATCAGAAATGTGTGACATGAGGGTGAGCAAAAGAGTTTTTTTTTTTTTCAACTATCCCTTTAAGAGTTTCGACTGCTGTTTTCTATAAATTAAATCCTAAGAGCCTAAACAGAATTCAGATGTAAGCTGCATGAAGGTTTGGCTGACAGAGAAAGACAGCTGACGCCTGACTAAAGGGGACTGAAGTGGACTTAAGCCTTGGGTAGAGGAGCCACGTCTTTTCAAGCTTTAGAGGGGCCGCGCTAAGCCCGTTCCAACCCTGTCGTCGTGTGAGAGGGGAATCAATGACGGAGACTCTTACGCTTGCCCATTGAATCCTCGTTTATTTCACTGCTCATTTGTCTGTGCTTAATTGATAGCAGTTAAGTCCCTTTCACCATGTTGGCGGTGTTGCTGTGGGGCCTATGTGTGCTTACAGACGCTTTCAGGCCAGACTAAAATACTTCATGAACACTGGGCCTCACAGACTGCAGGCGTTCACGCTGGAGACCCACCAACACGAGATGCCGGGCAGACATATGAGGCCGTTAAGTGCATTGCTTCAACACACCACTGAAGCTTATAAACCTACATTTTGGAAGCATACTGCAGAAGAAAACCTTGAGTTTTGAATGCCAAAGACGTGCCTGCTGCCAGACACTCAACAATTGATTTAAAAGCACTACTTTTAGCTTGGTAACGTGCCCAAACAAGGAAATCAAAGAGTTTTCAAACGCTGATCTGCTGGATTAATCAAATTCCAAGAATGCTGAGTTATCCGAGACACGCTATTTAGACAACCATTGTCTTAATAAGATGCCAGATGACATGCAAATGAACTTTACAGTAATGTTATCTGGTCTAAGATGCTCCACAGATATATATTATTCAATCATTTTCAAAGAGTATTCATCCTGAAACATTGTATCATGGTTTTCATAAAAATATTAAGCAGCACATTCTACATTAATAGAAAATATTTCTTGAGCAGCAAATGATTTCGGATGTATCATGTGACACAAAAAATTCAGCTTTGCAATTACAAAAATAAATGTAATTACAAAATATATTAAAATTGAGAATACTTGTATACTTGTAAATACAGTATTTAGAAATGACTCTACTTTTAATCAAATAAATGCTGTGAATATAAGAAATATATTACATAATACATAAAAAAATCTTACTGACCCCAATCTTTTAAACAGTGTTAAACTAGGATTATACAGCAGAACTGAAACCACTTAGCCTGAATTCTTAATTATAACTATATTTGTAACAGTAGCATACTGTTCCTAGTATTTGTGCTGTATTGTATATAAAATATAGAGTGTGCAATATGTAAATATTCGTTATTCAATATAAAATAGCCAGATGGCCTTCTAAAATTTACACAAATGAGCAGTATACAACACATTACAATTACTTCTTTATGCCATAAAGCAATGTGCTTGACTTGACCTTTCATTCCCAGCATGATGAATGAACCAGAGGTAAGTTTTGCTTCAGTATTTAGGCTTATTACTTGACCAAACTGCCAAAAGGTCTATAAAAAAAACTTTTTATAACTTTATACAAATCTCACTTTACAATAAATAAAAAACTGATATATACAGTTTTATATATATATATAAAACTGAATGTATTACTAGAATGCCACTTGCTGAATTAACATGCAACATGACGTTCATAACAATTTATCATGCTACTATCTGAAATCATTTTAGGATTTTTCACTTAACAGTTTCACTTCCTATTTTAAAAGTGTTGTCACTTTACAGTATATACTGTGAAGCACTTACGAAGTAGTAAGCTAGCATTCCAGATATAACCCACATCAACTACTTCACCAACTCTCATGGGAAGTGACATCAGTTCTGATAATTAGAAACACCACTGGATCTAGAAGCTAACGACACTGGTGCTGTACGCTACAGTTAAGATATTCCATTTCACACTCTGTTTATGGCCTGGGGCTGTGAAAATCCCTTTAATCCTCCCTGATTCAGGGGGAAAAATAAAACCTGTATGTCAGGGTCTTTAGCAGGGCTATAGAAATACATCTAGAAGCTGACGGATTGGAAAACCGATGACAGACAGATCATGGGAAATTATTTTCGGATGCTAACAACCGAAATGATATGTCACTCAAAGAACTAGAAATGAGCAAGTATTTATTCTCTAAATGTTGTTCAATTCATATGTACAGGTTTACTGCTTTTTATGGATGTTTAGAAGTACATTTTTAAAGTCAACTAGTTATTGTCTGAACAATTCAAGTGTAATACTTCAAAAAGAAAGAATTAGACATGACTTTTCGAAGAGGGTGTTTCGCTTGAAGAGCTACAGCACAGCAGGCTGTCAACAGACTAATTAAAGCAGTGTTGCTAAAAATATCAAAGATAAAAAAAAATAAAAAGACAAAAATATAAAGATAAATATGAAAAGTCAGAGCAGTCAACCGTTGTGACCCTTCCCTACCACTTTTCTTCCCCAAATATCCAATGCTGTCTGACAATAAACAGCCATCACAAACGTCTCAGGGGAAAACAGACTGATATGCAGCAGTGATGACAAAACACAAGACAATTTGACATCACACTCTGTCAGCTGAAAGGGATACTGGGTGATTTCTGTGGTGGTTCCTGCTGTCTTTTTTGTGATGTGTATTATATTATTAAAAATATGCTCCGTGTCTTCTGTCCAACAGCAGATACGCACAACACAGTAAATGATAATGAAACTGGCAGCTTGTCCAACCTGAAGGAACAGGAAACATCAATTATCTGCATCAGACTCATCTGTGTGTTACTGCACTGAAAGCCTACCAGCTTATATCTATCTCTTGACTTCATGGGTTTGAAAGTGGAAAAAGCAAAAATATTCTGTAATAAGGAACCCAGTTGATGCCATTCTGAAGTCTTGATGAAATGAGTGTACTCCAAGGAAAGCTAGAAGGTTGTACAGTTAACTCCCATGGTGTCATTCGAAACCATACAACCTACTACCTCAGCCTGGATGCACACATCCACAGTGTTGTTCCTTCTGCCCCTTCAGAGAAAAAACTTTCTCTATAGAGCATCCATTTACATCAGCTGTTCTCAAACCTTGTAGAATTCCAAATGATCCATCATTTGATTGGCTCATTAAACAAATAAAATAGATAAGGCATGATCATAAAGGGATAAAAAGCACCAACACTGAATTTACTGACTGCTTAATCAACCCATAACACTTGGATAATGATGCATCTGTTGTCTCATTTAATAAATTACGCAAATGTACAGAAATAATAATAGTCTAATTTAACTATGAAATAAGAACAAAACAGCATTATTATGGTATGAAGGAATACCCTTCTAAACTAAGGTAATACCATTCTAAACTTGATAATTGTTTTAAGGTAGCTGGTGGCTTGTGCATTTTTTGTGATGTGGCCTACTACCTAAAAAAAGTTTGAGAACCACTGCTACGAGTTCAAAGAGTGCGTTGAGTTCACCACAGTGACAGAGACCCACAGAATCGAGCTTGGGTTGCATATTACACCACAAGATCGGATCTACGGGTTTGTGACAAGTGGTCAGAGCTTCATATGAAACCCAATCCCAGGTCATACTCGTGTCTCCGAGTCTTTGTGGATGAGCTATCAGATCAGATAAACCACAAAAACATTCCTCCCTACATGAACAAAACACTGTCAAGGAGTCACTGTAAATATAGAAAGGAGGAGAAAGACAAAAACATCTTCCACTGACCTGGTCGAGTTTCAGTGGAGATGTATCCATATCTGCTCCCGATTTCTGTGCTGCGAAGAGAAAGAAATCACAACATCAGGAAACACATTCACAGTTAAAAGCCTATAGAAAATACAGTAATAGAATTGTGCATTGTGTAGAAAACAAATTCAATTAAACGCCATTCACAGTTAATGTTGCTTCTGTAATGTAACATATTTCTGAGTCAAATGTGATATTTAATGACAAAAAAGATAGCCAGGGACTTTTTTATCTAGTATTCTACAGTTTCTACATGACAGGTGGTGAGCGGAAAAATAAGAGACTTGATGCTGTCATCTGAAAAGAAAAGTTGTTTCAGAGTTATTACATTTTGATAAGGGATTACAAAGGAAACATTTTTTTTAGAATAATGTGTAGTTGAGTAAATCAGACCAGGATTATGTGTTATGAAAGTAAATAAGGATAGATACACCAACTGAACAATCTGACAAAAGTGCAACACAAAGGACCTTAAATAAATCTTATGGTTCACTTGAATCAAGTGGTAAATTATTTTAAGGCTACACAAACAAACTAGCTGGGAAATACTGAAAAGTTTGGCGGAAACAGCTTGTTCGAACACATCCCTGTCAGAGAACGACATGCGCGACTGTCTGCGAGAACAGGGTGAGCTTAGACAAGAACACGGCGGTTTTAAAGGAAACACACAATCTGTCGAGGCGAGAAAAGTGAGCATTTTATAAACAGCTGCTGTCCTCTCACCTCCTCACCTGCTTGCTGATGTTCATCAGATGTAATTGTTCAACTCACGGTACAATTGAGCCATTTCAAAGTGGGCGGTGGTTTCTGAACCCATTCATTCAACGAATCATGACTTGTTTTAGAGTTTCGGAAACACTTTGATCACCAACTGTACGCCTACTAAAACAACCTGCGAGATTCAAAATGAACATATGCAAGTGCCACCAAAATACTTTTGCTAAATAAGAAAGTCTGCATAGTCCGCCATTTTCTCAGCAAGGAAAAGACAGGAGAACGGAAAAAAAAGAGAAAGAACTCTCACTAGCATCGCTTTCCAAGTTTCTCCTTTTCTGTTCTGGCACCTTCACAAAACCTTCACCAGTGGGTCACATGATGCTGCTCGAGCCCAGAAGCATTCAGCTGATGTTGAGTAGACATCTTTTGTCTAAAATACAAGCCTTTCGCCGAGCATTCCACGAATAAAATGCCACCTTCCAGGGGGGCTGAAAAGGGGTGGCGTTGGGAGCCATGGCAACCTCTACCTGGCATGATGCCCATCGTAAGGACAACAGGACATAGAAATCAGCTGAATTCAAACAATGATGCTAAGTCACTCAGAAGATAAGAGAAGAGGAAATATCTTTTATCATTGCTTTTTTTTTGAATAATTCTCAAGCGAAGCAGCACTGGAATGCAGCGAAGAGTGCATTCGCTTGCAGGCGGTAGTTGAGAAAAAAACGCCCCGTCGGAATAGCCTGTGCGCGTGAATGGAGTGACTCAGTGAAGCTTTATTTCAAACACACAGACAGCAATTCTTCATCAATCTGTGAATCATGATCTTAGTTTGTAGTTTGGAGTGGGCTGATGAAGTTTCCCACTACAGGGCTTTATAAAGTGCGATAAACGGGTTGCATGTGTGGGTGTTTCCTGTATCTAGTTAAAGCAGTACACATGAGATCACAAATGACCTCTGTATAGAATCTCTACAGCCCCAGAGTTGAAATGAGGTGAGAGCCAAACAACAAGAGGAACTAACTACAGTTAACAGGGGAAATATAACTAATAAGGTTACTAGAAAGTAAAATGTATGCAATTGGAATTTGAATTCCTCAAATTCCTCCATTTCAATTGAGGCAGGATGTAGAATTGCAATTCGAATTTAAAACTTAAAACAATTTAAAACAAAATTTAAATACTCATCATTAACAAACCATTAACTATGAGTTTTCTCTCAATTTACTATTAATTTTCTGATTATTAGTAGTAAAGTAGTTGTTAAGTTTAGGTATTGGGTAGGATTGGGGATGTAGAATATTGAATATGTCATCTTCAATAAGTACAAATAAACAGGCAATATGTTATTATTATCATAGGCATGCTAATAAATAACTACAGTAGTTGATACTGAGAACTGGTCCCTATATTAAAGTGTTATAAATTTTTAACTAAAAAAGCAAAGTTTGTCAACAACCAAAAAACATTGTTAAGTCTTGTTTTAAAGGTTTGAAGTTGAAAAATGTATAGCTAGATCGATAGATAGATAGATCGATAGATAGATAGATAGACAGATAGATCTATCTAAAGAAGACAAGTTTTAATTTTTAAAACAATAGTGACAAAACCCTAAATACTGCAAGTGATGAAGGAGAAAAATGTCTCAAGAAAAAGGTCTCTAAAATGGTTTTTCCATCAATTGTTTGCAAATGCAACTTGGCCTGAGATTGCGTAAGTAATGGAATGACATGTAGACATTTCGTATGGTTTAAATGTCTGAATACCTTACGGGGCCACTTTAAGCTTCACCATAAACGTCAAGAACTCTAGATTAGAAACCGGATCTGCTGGAACTAATTCCGTTACAGGCCATGTCACGGCTCTTTTGAGTCTTTTCTAGATGCATACTAAAGAGAAGCGTCTTGCAGAACTGAAAACAAAATATGTCATGAAATCCTGATGATCTCTCTGTCCAGAGCAGCAATGCGACCAAGATAAAAAATTTCCATACAAAAATACACAAGACCCTAAGTCACCAACAGTCCCGCTCGTGACGCTTGGATGTGATCACCCTGAACTCATCCACCCTTGTTCCTGGATGGATGAATTTCCCAACATACCCTGACAGCAGACAAACAGTCAGCAGATCTGCATCAAACCACAAGAGATGATCTGTTCAAGTTGATGCATGTGAGTATATATATTGGTGTGGCCCTGAGCACACAGGAAGAATGAACTGGGGAAAAGATGATATCTAAATCTTGTCCTTATCTGCAAATTGAATCTAAAATTATAGAATAAGTTAAAGGCAGAATGGAATTACTTTTTTGTACATAAAATGGCTCGATGCAGCTCAGGGTCACATAGAAATTTTAAGTGTATAATTAATACACACATCTAGTGATGTACGATATATGGAGAAGCATATCAGTACCACAGAACATTAATGTTCTTTTATCATTAGTACGCTTCTGAATGGGCTGGTTAGCTTTGCCAGAAGATAATTTTGTGCTTTTCTATTTAAAAAAGTAATAAAATACAGATTTTATTTATAAACATGGCAATAGTCATTGGTTATAAATAACACCATTACATTCTTTAAAGACAATGAAGAGACGTGAAGGATGAAGACATAAATCCTGAATCTTTTAAACGCTAAAAAAAATCTGTGAACTACTTTCAACAACGCTGCCAATGCAGGCTTGATCTGTTAAACAAACCTCTGTACAGCGATCAATATGCACAGAACATCTGTGAGTCTGAGTTTCTTCCTCGTTCTAACCTACAGGCCTGCGAGGATAAACTATTTTCACGTCACTCTGAACTTGCAGGACCAATAAATTCTGCCACAGGGTGTGAGACGCTCCCCTCATCCTGAGTCAGACAGTCACACCACAGCACTCAAACACAGCCTGCATTCAACAGGGGAAGGAATCGAATTTATGCAGCGAAACGCATCTTCTCACATCATTTAGCCAGGCTGTGTCATCTCCATGCATGATCGAAAAAAACACGCATGAGGAGGGTGTTTCTGCATGTCATTTAGAGGATGATTGTGGCAGTACAGTTATATACGCCGTGGTACCAAAGGTTTTTTGCATTCATGCACAATATTTACATGACACTAAACAATAACACTTAACAGTACATTTTTAGGATAATGTAAATTTTAATGTTTTTCTGTTAACACGTTTACAGTTTTATTGTTAATTAGTTCATTATATATTAAATATTGTAATTTATACTTACGAGCTTAAATTCATTAGCATATTTAGTCATTAACCTTAATTAAGAGACTAATGTGATGTATTGTTTATTGTTTGTTCATAATACATAATGCATTAAATAATTCTTGAACTAGTACATGAAAGAATGACATAGTATGTGTGCAAAAAAACATGATACATGTATAAATTATCATGATAAAAAAATGAACGGTGACCACAGCTGCTCCTGGCCACCATTCACTTTTGCAATTAAATGCAGCTTGGACATTCTGATACATTTCTTCTTTTGTATTCTACGGAAAAGAGAAAGTCATATAAGGCTGGAATGACATTGTTTTGGATGCACTATATGTATAAACCGTTTTTCCAGACATCAGCGCCGTCTCGACACCTCACAGAATGGCATTTCATATCCGGAGAAGCAGGACGTTGAGGTCAAAGTTCAACTGAGATGGGCAAAAAATTAAAAAAAACAGAGCAAAGAGAGGTTTTCCCGCAAGACAGATCAAACCACTGAAAACCAGACAGGGGGGAAAATCAGACAGACGTCGCAGTAATGTGAAACAGTCGTAATGCAGTCCCTTCCGCGGGGCGAACCAACTGCATGCGTGCTGATCGCAGGGGTGAAGGAACCAGATGGCTATGGAAAATCAACACTGGGTGCTCTTCTTCTTAATGGCAATTATTCATCAAGTCTATAAACAATGTCAGTGAAGGTGACGGAACCGTCTGACTTTAATCTTCCACATATGATATGTGAAACCAGAGCGGCGGCGTTCATCTGCACTGCACACCCCTCTTCGAACCAATATATATATGAATGGAGTCATTACTGGCTAAAGTAAAATATCAAATATTATTTCTACATGCATTGTTAATCTCCGTTGTAAACGTGCACCACCGCTTAAGAGTTTAAGAGGCAGATTTCATTTTTCATATTAAGACAAGAACAAGTGCAACGGCTCTTCATCTGCATCAAGCTACAAAAGAGGATGAGTTCTAAAATAAGGCAACCAAAAATTATTTTAGCAATCTGTAAAGGATTTTATATTTAGCAAGAAAATACCATTTCAGTCTTTTTACTTGAAAATGTCACAATTTCTTGCAATTTCTAAGTGAAAACATTTTTTTTTCAATGTAACGTGATACGAAACACCAGGGGAAATGCATATGCAAACAGATTTGAATGTGAATGTAATGAAATGCATCTGCAGGCACCAAGGCTGATTAAACCAAACACGACAAACAGATCTGATGCTCTCAATGCAGTTAGTAGTTTGCTTTAGACCCTCAGGAGATCGAGCCAACACACACACACACACACAAAAAAAATAACAAAGTTGAAGGCACAAATAGGTTTTGTGCAGTGAGATTTGAGGTTTCCCTGCGCAGAGAGGCCATTGCCTTCTGCTTTCCCTTAAACGCTTACAGAGTTTGCCAGGCAACGAGCCAAGAAAATGACTTTGTTTGACCCAGCTGCCAATCAGTTTGGCTGGGTGGGTCTGTATTAAACGCCGACACCTTTTCTGTGAAGCTCATTGGCCGCCGCTGCCTCCGGTGGGCGGAGACAGGTTGAGAAACAAGGCTGTTGACAGGGAAAAGGAAAGCAGAGAGCTGGTGCAGAGCACACCGACAGCCAATGGAAGCAGAGCATTCTAGCACATCCAGAAAAAAAGGGTTCAAGCAAATTGATTAAGCTAAAAGTCATTTCATGAATTAATTTAGGGGTATAGGTTTAAACTTTAATCAATAATCATAAAATAAAGTCTTTACATAGAGTAAGAAATCATAACTGTTGTATGTTGCTAGGCAGCCTTTATAACGATCAGACAGGTTATCCAATCACAACCCAAATTCTAATTTGGCGATTTGCAAAATGCAAAATGATCACGCAAAGAGCATCAAAAGTTTTCTCACTGCCCTCTGAATGGCAATTCATCGCCTTAAAATCTAAAAGTGAGATGGAAAGGTTATTCATTTTGAGACGTCAGTGCACAAGGTACTGTTGAAACTTGAATTTCACCTAAGCAAATAAAAAAAACAAAAAAAAAAACAATATAACAAAAACTGATAGGGTTTGGCCCGAGCTCTCTATTAAATTATGGTCAATAACAAAATCTTTGTCTCAGAGCCATTCAGAAACCTTAAGAGGGCTTTTAATTAAATGACGTAATGCGTGAACAGTGCACATCGATTACCGAAACCCCGCTAACCATGAGCGACAAGAAGACATAGATCTTGTTTACCATCACAAAGAATCAATCAATACATCGAGACTTCTGAATATTAAACTTGGGCAGAGTAAAAAGTATTCCACATGTGACAACGCAGGAGGTGATCAATAAAAATGGCATTAAATAAGACTTGAGAAAGCAGCACGTTAATTGAGCAAGACCATTAAAATGAATTCAAATGACTTCAGGCTTAATTAGTCTTGCTTACTCTCAGGACCCACAGGTAACGAACCAGGGGGAAAAATGAATCTCAGCATAGCTCATCAACTCTTCTGAAACTCACCGAACTGTACACAAATAGGATTTTATGTTCATTATAACTACAGAGATGAAGATTGTTTACACAAAGGAGGCTGTCAGGCTGAATTGGCTAATCAGACACGTCCTGAAAACAACTTTTCTTTAAATATCAGAACTGTAAGGAACTTCAGTTTCTTAATTACTAAACATTCTCTGACAAAATGTGCAAATATTTTACTTTTTAGCACATCCCAGGAACAGTATACTTTTTCCTACACGTTTCCTATCATTTAGGGCTAGGCACAAAGTTTAATATATTTCAATAATTTTATTAGGATATTGTATATACAGTTTTTCCCCTGCCAAATATACAAACAATAATGCATTTTAGAATAATTCTATTATTTAAGTTTTCTTTTTTCCATATTTAATCAGAATTTTTAATATACTACACAAGGAGCAACTTATAGGCTCACAACCCTTAAATTCAACAGCAACTGCTGAATGCAGTCCACCTTTTATGTTTGCAATACAGTGCATTTCAGAGTAAATCAGAACTGAATGACTAAAATAATTACAATGCTTAAAATGCTATTGAGTAAATATTATCGAAGAAACAGGACATCCTAATTGACATCAGCAAAAAGGAAAGAAAAGTTATGAAGGCATGCATTTAGAATGTTAATAGGGTCAGTTATATTGATTTCATGCTGGCTTTAAGTACACACAATCCACTATAAATGTTCTGGATGCAATGAAAGTCTGCCAGCAAAGAAGCACGCTGACTGAATCAGTGAATGAGTTTTTAGTGATTCAGACTCATTCTGATTAAGGTGTTTGCTCACATTGGTTGAAATTGTTTATGAAGCAATAACAATGTCCTTTCCAGTATTTTTTTTCTTTATATCAATAATGAACTTGAATCTTCAGAAAAAATGTGGTATTCTATATATATATATATATATATAGAGAGAGAGAGAGAGAGAGAGAGAGAGAGAGAGAGAGAGAGAGAGAGAGAGTTTATTAGCAAAAGCGTTTAGATAATATTTTTTATGTTATAATGTTTTATTGTTAGTTAGCTGTATTCTTTGGTTATTTTTTAACCTAATCAAAATAACTCAACTGCAGTTTGCTTGAATGCACAATGAAAACATGATTTAAAAAAAAAAAAAAATTAAAAACAGAGTTATCTGTTTTTGCAAATGAACTCTTCATATGTTTGTTATCATGACATCATGACAAAATGTTTGCTCTTGGCTTAATAAATGTTTCCAGCTCCATAATGTGACAATTAAGCGGTCATTTTAACCTGCCTTTCTGCTTCCTGTCTTTTCTGGTCGCGTTTCTGATTTCTCTTTTGGTCTGGTTTTTGTTGTCTTAGAAAACACTCTGCAGACATAGACAGGAGATCTCAGACACTGCTTAAATGTGTTCAAGCTTTTAGAAAAAATGACACACTTAAAATACACATTTAAAGCTCATTTGAGGCAATCATCTACAATTACAGAGGCCGGCAAAAAGCTAGACTTCACAATCAAGTGGAATATATTAAATTCTATGCTTCTAAAATCACCATGAAAAGGATGTTTTATTGAGTCTTGCTCTCTGACATCTCTAACATCATCTTAGGCTTTCACAACCCGAGAGAATAAAAGCTCTAGCTCTAGATGTTCAGCTGCAGCCTGACAAACAAACTTAACTGGGTGAAATTTATACAATTACATGGACTGCAGTGCAATACCGACTCACACATGCACAGCCTGTCCTGTTCTTAAGCTCATTTCTCTGCAGCCATGATAAAAAGCGTTAAGCATGAAAATCACGGCATTTTCCGCTGCCTGATCCATTGCTGATTCAGCAGAACGCTGGAAGGGCACAGCAGGAATGATATGGAAAGGCATAATTATCATTCACCCCTGCACCGTGCAGGAAATTGCTGAACCAAAATTGTTTTGCATTTTTGTGCAACACACAAACCGCCACCTCTGACTGAACAAAGACAGCAAGAATAAGCGCTCATTTGCATACAAAGAGTAAACTAAGTTTTTAATAAATAACAGCATCTGCAAACACGACACACAAGATGGTATGATTATTGATTATTAGACTGAAAGAGCATTGACAATCGTTGAATACGCCCTACGAAGGTGAGAGGAGCTTGTGTATAGAAAATCAGGAATTCTTAGTGGCACTTTCACAATAAGTCAATGAGATGAACAAACACACAAGCCAATCAGCATTACGTCTACATAACACTCTTTATTTAAACTTGTTTACTGCCATTTTATGCACATAAAGGAAATATTTTACAATAAACATTAAAACAGCTCTTTTCAGGGTTTAAAATGGGGACTGTCAAGCATCAAATATGACAACTAAACCAAAAAAAGCCATGTTATTCTGTGAATTCATTCGAATTGAAATTTCAAGATACAATAATACAAACATGAAAATAATTTTTCAAAAGCTACAAGTAAAACTAATTATTAAAGTGTTTTCCAAGAAAAACCTATTTCAGATTTCCTTCTTCAAAATGTCATGCATAATTAAATGATACTTTGATTTGCAATTATTTGTAAGGTTTACTAGCATTTTCTGAGTGAAAAATGTTTAACAAAATGGTTCATGTTTGAGTCTGCATCTCTGTGCCAGCCAATCATGTGGCTTCATGAGACTTTAGAATATACTGCACAAGCTTAAGTGCTACTTTTATGGCATTTTCCTCATATTTCTTATCTTGACAGACCTCATTCCCAAATTCCCCGCTAAATATCTTCTTTTATGATAATCTGAGGAAAGAAACAACATGAGAGTTGACAGACGTGTTACATTTTGGATGAACTATTCTTTGAAATTAAATGGCAAAAAAAAAAAAAAAAAAATCAATTAGCATTTATCTTTTGTGAAACATATCTGCTTTAGTGTTTTTGTAAAACAACAAACTCTTCTAAGCACAAAAAAAGAAAAAAAATGACAGAAAAGTAATTAAGTAGTTCAATGAAGTCAAATCCTCATAATAGCGCACATCAATATGCTTAGAAATCAACATGTGGCTGCCAACTCGAATTCAGCCCTGTGACAGACTCCTGATTCTGGGTAAAGCAAACAGGAAGTGACTGGGTCGAGATTATGGCTGCCTGGAGTTTCCACAGGGCCCCCTGCAGAGTTACATGTTCTCAGTTTCTTTTGTTTGCCGTTAACCCGTTAAACCCCTCATGAGAGGCCTTTGAGAAAAGTGTCACATACCCCGGGGGGCCATTTTGTTGAGAACAATGATCCTAAAGGAGTTACACACCATTGCAATAGTCCCCTCACCAAAGGCTGAGACACTTACGCTCTAAAACAAAACAGAGGTAATCCATTCATATGCGAGGAAGCTCTGGCTTCAGCATCAAAAGCTTTGACTGATCAACACAGACAACCGTTCACCTTAAGCAATAAATTGGAGCTGTCAAGAGCAACCCTTTATTTCGTCAAATCAAATCCGAAGTTTGTTTCCATCAAGATATCTGCAGCTTAGTTGTCGGCGCTTAACGCTGACTTTCGGCCAAGGCAGCCAAAGGTAACCGCACAACTGTAAATCACAGCAGAGCTGCCCCTGCGTGATGGATGATCCTGAGCTCAGACACCGGTGGGAAATTACTGTGTTAAAAATACAAACAGGTCAACAAAGCCACCGTAACACATGGTTATATATTTGGTTGTGTCTAATTAAAGAAAACAAGGTCTAAGCAGGTTAGATCCTTATCTGATCTCTCTCCATATGAGGAAAATATTAAATATGTTCTGATTGGATTGCACCACTTAAAATTGAAGGAAGAAAGAGCTTTAAATTGTAATTCACTTCCTGAATTCAAACTGAACTGGAAAAATGAAACTGGATCATACCCCGTGTGCAATTGGAGTTGTAATGCAGCAAAATATTAAAATGAACTGAAATTTAAAGAAAGAAATAGAAACCCAAAGCATACCAAGACAAAATTTGTATCTGAATGATGGCTTTTGTTTAAAAGCTTTGAAAATAAGTTTAAGAAGCGGTGAGGTTAAAAGGTTTACAGGTAGTACAGATAAACGGAATGACAGATAGAAAGAACATAGAATAGATAATAGAAATGACTGATACAATGAATGATAGTAATAGGAAGATAGAACTATAGAACGAATGAAAGAACAATATATAGAATAACAGAACGAATAATTGGCAGATAGAACGATAGTTAAAAAAACAGTAGAACAAACCTTTAAACAACAGATTGAATGAACAATAGATAGATAGAACAAAAGATAGATAGATGATAGATATAAATAGATAGTACAGATAGTAGATAGAACGACAGACAGACAGATAGATAGATTCCAATTCAACTTCCTGTGATGTGTGGCCAATTCCAATTTATATCAATTGAAATACAGCCAGTTCTTCAATTCTGAGTTTTGTACAACCCTGCAGTGCGGACAGACAAATTGCCTAACGCTGGAATCTTGCCATGTTGCGCGGTGCTCGCTGAAACGCTCGAGACAAACCCAGGCTCAACTCCAACGAGAGGAGTGCCGTTTCAAAGAGAACAAATAAAAATGTTAATATTTCAAAGAAAGAAAACAAAAACATTTCCACGCTGATTTATGTCAACAAACTTTCTCGACAGTGAAAACCAGAACGCGAATGGAATCATCAACTACAGCATCAGTCAAACAAACCCGTATGCCACAATTCAAGAGAGGCTTCTTAAACATTCCCAGAGTTCAAAGTGTAAGTCGAGCAGTACATCATTACTCAGCATCATGTGGAAGTGTTTGATCTCTCAGCTGCTGGAGAGCTCTCGAGTCTGACCCACGATGGCCCAGTGCTGTCAGCAGGCAAACGCCCCGTCACGGCTCCTGCGTTCAGCTGCTTTTATGAAACATGAGGGACTTGGACCGAACACACAAAGATGAATGTCCTCACGTGGCTCTGCTAACAGAGCGCTCTCTGTCTTCACCTCAAATCCCTTTTGGCCCAAATTCCTGACAGCACGCCAAGATCCACCTCTCACACTGAAGAACGACGGAGAACCAGGAGGAACGGCTGAAGAAATCGGCTTCGGCATGAGACCGAACACATCTCTTCAGTCCGGCGACAGAAGGCTTATTCGGGAATTGCGTTTTCGAGCGCTGCCATCGCCAATCACAACACAAACAGCTAATGGACTTTGATGCCAGACATTTTATGCAGACCTTTATCAACATGTTAGATTTTCTCATCTATTTAAATATTGAAAATGTGATTGTAATTGAATATTGACAATACTACAAATCTCATTTAGATTTTATGGTGCAATCAAACAGGCGCTTGATTTCAGGGTTGAGATGGGACAGCAAAACAGCTCTTCTGGCTTTTAAAAGGGTAGTTTAAACAAACGTGAATATTTTGTCATAATTTATTCACCCTCATCCTAGAATAAGACATTCTTTCTTTGTAGACCATAAAAGAAGATGTTGAGCAAAATGCCTATGCTGCTCTTTTCCATACAATTAAAGTGAGACAGGGGCTGTCAAGCTCTACAAAGGATTTTAAAAGCATGACAAAAGGGGTACTTTGCTATATTCCAAGCCTTCTGAAGCCACATGATAGTGTAATGTGAAAAACAGACTTAAATTTAAGTCATAATTCAATTAAAAAAAAAATATGAGTAATAAAAATCTAGCTTGAAGTCATTCTATTTTAAGCAGCTTGGCAGTAGTCTATATATTTTGTGTACTACAAAAAAGGTGTAAATGTGTGTA
The DNA here is from genome assembly GCF_018831695.1 of Puntigrus tetrazona. Classification (NCBI taxonomy): domain Eukaryota; kingdom Metazoa; phylum Chordata; class Actinopteri; order Cypriniformes; family Cyprinidae; genus Puntigrus; species Puntigrus tetrazona. Next base: position 818,334 of record NW_025047682.1, read on the forward strand.
AATGATTTTTAGTTGAAAATTTCCTTATCAAATAAATGTCTATATGGAGTCTAGATAATATCATAAATCAGAAAAACAACAAATAACATGTCATGTCATAGTTCATACATGGCATCCTAGATTCTATGATTAAAAATGTTTGCTTGGGGGACATGTATAATTAAAATGATTCCAGATTAACCTTGCAAATGCATTTGCAAAAATTCTATTATTGCCACAATTCTTGAAACGCAAAGAGTCTGCATGCATAAACACGGAAAGCAGGTGTGACTGAAATAACGTGGCTGCATTCTGTGCGCACACACACACACACACACACACACACACAAAATCTAGATAAAGCAAAAAATCTGTTCAATTCAAACATCATCATCAGTGTTTTAAACGTCATCATTAATGACAGAAAATGTCCGAAAAAATTTTATACACACTATACAAACCCGTGTGTAGATATTCATATTTATTAGAAATATCCAAAAAGATAATTATATTTGTCAAGTTTTTATGTATTATTTTTTATGTTTATTATGTATTTTTTATGTATTTAGAATTCAACTATAAGATCCTAAAATAATATTTAAAAATTTTTTATAGTTTATAATAATATAGTTTATTTCTAGAAAGAAACCTATAAGACATGCATTACACAGTAGCACTGTATATAATTACTGTAATAATAATTATTATTTTGATCTCACTGCAAAAAATTCACAATAATAATGTAAGTCAATGCAATCTGTCCATCCGATGTATTTAAAAAATAAATATACACATCAAGGTGCCACAATTTCAAATGGAGAGTAAATGAGACGTATATATTCCTGGGTTCTGATTATCTATTTGTGTTCAGGACTGCGGGTTAAATCTGGGCTGGTGTTAATCCTGATGCTGCTCTTTGAGCAGGTGAACTCAGCCTAAGACTTTCCCACGATCCCCCAGCAAATCCTCTGCTCTGAACCCTCGGTAGACCGCTGCCATCTGGCCCCTCTGTGTTCTCACTGGGAGGGCAGGCGTCAGCTGCACGGCCAAATTCAGCGTTCCACCACAACCCCCACAGAAAGACAAACAGCAAACCGTCCGCATACACCCCGACATGAAATACACTCGCCAGCCTTATAAATGCTTCATAAATAACATTATACGAAAAAAAAAAGACTCAACTGTTAAACCCAGATAGTTCCACACAGGCTTTTCAAGACAGAACGAGACACAAAACTCTCTTCCTCAATAATCAGACGAAGCGCGATGAAATCGAATTACATAAATATGACCCCCACTCAACAAAAGCGACCCCCGACTTCACAAAATAAACCTTGACCTTTGGCCCTTTCTACGGCAATCCATCATCACACGGACCCCCACCCCCTCCGGATCAGTCCGGGACAGAAATCCCACTCCGAATATCTTACTCCAAAATAAGATTTTGATTTGCGATCATGTGACAAAATCTCTTCCTCTCCGCTCCCACCCCTCCCTCCGTCTCTAAGCTGCCATGCGCTATAGTTTGATTACAGTCGGGAAGAAAAAGCGCCTGGCCGATGAAGAGAGCGTCCCGGACCGGCCGCTCTTAAAATGCGTGACATTTCCTTGGTGGGAGCATGAGAACCGATTCTCCACAATAGCGAGGTCTCCATGCCCGGCCAGTAACCATGGAAGCAGATGCTGTCGCTCTCCCCTGCCCCTTACCTCCCAGCGGCCACGGGCTGCTCCACACTCAAAAGAGGGTCCGCCTCAATTTCTCTTCATCCCGACCAAACTTGCATGCTCTTCAAAGGGAGCTATTCAGCAGGTCATTGGTCTAGACTTGTTTGCACGGTCCACAGAACAGCCTTGATGTAACCCTTGCTCTCTGCCTGCCGTGGAACTGCAGACTGCGGGGAACGCTGGGGACGTGGATTTGAAAAGAAGCCCGTCCGATTTTGCCATTGTGCCTTTTCATTCATCGATCGAATGCATATCGAACCTTCTGTCGGTGCATGTGTGAAACAGTTAGCTTAGCCAGCATTTTTTTCCTTCTGGTCAGACTCGACTGCTCCTTCCTCATTTCTGATTTCATTTAAAGATCACTTATTTTCTACAGATTTACAATGATTTTTTTCAATGCATTGAAAATCTTTCTTCTTTTTTTAATGCATCAAAAATCTTTTTAATTGTATTTTTCTATCCTATTGTCTGTACTAATACTTCTCCTCGTCTTTCACATTAAGGTAAAAAGGCAATTAATGTCTTTTTAAACAATGTCAGTAAGAAAATTAAATGAGATAAGAATGACAAAAAAAATGCTAAAGTAATGAGATTTAAACAGTCTATAATGAACATGTTGCCAAAGTATTCACTAGTAGAACTAATACTTTATTAAATAATGTGAAAATGAATTAACAAAATATGAAAAATCTGTATTGTATTGTATTTCATATGTATTTAGTAGCTCTTTATGATTCCTTTGCCAACCTTTCTCTGCTGTCCTTGACATAAGCACACACACACACACACACACACACAATGTAAATTTATCAAAAAAAAAAAAAAGTACCATTCAAATGTGAGTCTCAATCCAGTATTAAACATCACAAAATACAGCACGCAAAAGCTTGAGCATAATTTCTTTTTACATTTTCTATTTAATATCTATTTTTTATAAAATATTTTGTTTCTTCAGGTTTTTAACCACAGGATTTCAAGACCTAGAAACTAAATTAAATCACACTACACTGATTATCACAAATTCTTATATTTTCTTAAATGAGCAGCCTTTTGAAATAAAAATTTTAAGCATAAAAAACAGATATTATACTCTATTTCAATTGATCACATTATTTAACATGAAGCAATCATTATTTTAAGCAATAATGTAATCAAACATTTTTAGCTTTACAGGAGATATTTTAAAATACATTTCCAGGTTGAATTTCATTTCAAAGAATTAAAAAAAGTCAGCAGTGAAATGTATTGAAAGATCCATGTATCTCTCTCTGTTCTTATTCAAATGATTTAGACACACAGAGACGAAAGCCTCGCTGTCCATCTGACGCAGAGACATGGAAGACGGACAAAACCACAGCAGAAAGTGAGCAAATTCAAAGGCAAAGGAAGGAAAGAGATCAGCCAAGTGAGAAGACAATGTCATTGTTGTCAGAATGCAGAAAATCAATGGCATAAAAGCAGAAAGGGGAAAGAAAAAGAGATCTGCTATAGGAAGAGACACTCTACGAATAAAAAGCAGGCAATTTTACCGTAGCTCCTTCATTTATGAGCAGAAAGCAGAAATGCATTAAAAACGTAATGTTTTATATAAAATCTGCTGCTGAACGTTTCAGACAGATGATTTATAAGACAACTGAAAAGGTTTTGCCTTGTAGACATACGGTGGATGTTATCATTAAGCATTGCAAACCTTTATACTTTCTAAATGCAGTAATCAAATTATTTGATTCAGGTTTGCAAATATCTACAAAACTGCCTACATAAAACATAATATTAATAAATATACATATTTTGCAATTGCAAAAATGCATTTCAGACAGATTAAATTTTACTTGTATGTAACATTTGAACACATAGTATAACAATATAATATTCTAATACATTATACATAAATAATAGTAACAACAATGATACTAATTATTACTTTTATTATAAATAGTATTTACAACTACAACATAAAATATTCTCTGTTTAATAATTAAATCAGCTGTGTATGCTCAGCAACACGTTAATATAAAACAGAATCTGTGTGCATATTTAAATAAATTGTAGGGAGGAAAAATATTTCTATTATAAATGTTATTGAATTATAATAACAAAAAACACACCAAATCCTAAGGGATATCATTATATAAAATGTCACTCATACAGACATTTGAAAAACAATAACCACATTCAAATCAAATCTCCACACAAGACAAATCTAAAATAATTATCTTAATGAATATAATAAGTGGTATGTATATATATATATATATATATATATATATATATATATATATATATATATATATATATACAACATCTATGTATTATTTTAAAATATTAAATCATTCTCGGGATGGAAATAATGTAGCATACAGTGAAGGTCAAGCTGAAAATAAGAAAAGCGAGATGTAAAGCTGAATTCTCCTGCTAGTTTGTGAGAAATAAATGGGGCGTTCAGGAAGACCACATGCAGAGATCCACCTGGGTGGGAAAGACAGCAGAAAACACACTCCGGCAGCGTGGAGACGGAGAGTTTAATCTCTTCCAGAGAGCCACTGAACCCACATGAGCACACGCCGACACAACCACAACCATTCAGTCCAGAAACACATTCAACTTTAACTCTGCAAAGAGCCTATTTGGCTAGAAAAATAGCCGAAAATTGAACAAAAGATATGATGAGAATTAAAAAACACGGTGCCGCTAAATCCATTAGCTTTTCTTAAAATCAATCAGACCAAAATAATCCCCAGCCCGAATTCCGATCTACATCTTTATACGGGCTGTCATTCATCCATCATGCCTGTGCCGTAACTGAATGACACCAGGACAAAACTGATTAAATGGTGCGTCGAGAAGAGAGACGGACTGTCAAAAGTGAGACATTTTAAATGGCACCATAAAACTGCTACGAACAGTGAGAGTCTGTGGTTTTATGTCAGTTCACAATTTGGATTGTTAACTACCTGCTAAAATAATCAACCCTGACAAATAATAAAAACAGAAACCAGGGTTACTCAAACTCTCTACTCCAGTAAATATTTCTTAGGTTAGATTTATTTTTGAAAGGCAAATTCAGTGCAGGCAAAAAGAGATATTTTTTCCTAGAATTTAAAAAAAGGCAAAACATTAAACTGTTAAAGCAATTACAGAGCACAAAAAAACAATTTGAAAATATTAACGTTAAATGCAGTATCAAATATTAAAATATATGTTAAAATACAAAAATATAAAATGTATTTTGCTATTTATGTTGACAAAATGTATTTGATATTTTTGTATTATAAATGTTCATACAAAAAAGCATAATTAAAGGATGCTTATGGCATCCATAAGAACAGCTGAATGTCCCGTCTGTTTGGGCTGGAAAGGGGCAACACTGAGAGCCCCTCGGCGGCTCCTTCATTTTATAAAGCTTTCTTCTTTGACATTTAGAAGCCCTCCCACTCCTTACAGGTCAAACATACACTCACCTGCTTTCAGACGATGCTGCGGCACTCATTGTTCTTTAATGCATTGTAAAACGACCCTATTGTTAACTTAACGGCACAAAATAGCTAATTAACAGCTTTATTACCCATTACTGCCGCCAAGTTTTGCGAGTGTTTTAAACAATCAAGCTGTTTTAAAATGAAAAGATTAACATGCGAAGACACACATATTAGATTCCTCAATCGTACCGGCAGGAAAGTGCGTGCAAATCTAAAGCTGAGGAGATAAAGTCCCTCATTCCTGATCTCAGATCAGCTTAACAGGAACAAAAGAGCGGCCCTATCATTACAGCACAAAGAGCTTTTAATTATGTGCAGAGCAGTAAATGCTCGTCTGTAAGACAGCGGGATGCTCAAGCTCCTGGAGTGTCTAAACACCCACATTTTAAGGACGAAGTAACGCTCTAGCACAAGTCTCTCCCTTGAGAAACACACACACACACACACAGAGAAATGTTCTCATGTTATGACGTATGCTTTTCTGACTCATTTAATTTCTTTAAAACCCAAATATCACAGTGACACAACCCAGATATCCTCACCAAAAGATACACACAACGTCACTGTGATATTTAAAGGAAAATTCTGTTTCACTGTATACAGGGTGTCTCAGGATTTAGGTCAGACGTTTCTCTGTAGCCAAAAAAAATGAGCTAGGCGTTTGAGGTCACTTGCAGTCCTGACCTACGGAATAATGTCTGGTTCAGCCCTTAGCAAATTCAATGAGAAACAAAGCATCGCTCAGAAATGACATATTTAAAAACAAAGCCACAAATTTACTACAAATGCTTCTTTATATTTCAAGCCTGATGTGTTTTTAGTACCAGATTTACTGATAATAAATGACAAAATAATAAGAACAACAATCTTTCAACACAAAATACATTAGCATTGCTGTTTTGCTGAAAATTTTTTTTTAAAATAATGTACAATGAAATGAAAAATCTACCAAAAAAATATATATATACTATAATATCTGTAATATTTTGTGATGATCAGTATATTGTGGCTTTAGCTAACATTAAAAAAAAAGGTTTAAAAAGAAATTTTGATTATTTTTAAAAAGCTTCTGATTTTCTGAACAGATTAAAACAGAGATTAACAGAAAGGAAACAAATTATGATAAAAAGGGAAAAAACTAAATAAGACAATAAAATGTAAAACTGTGTGTGTGTTCGTGTGAGAGCACTATGATTAACACATAATCAGGAAATGTAATGTGAAGTGGCAGACCAGAGCCGATCGGAGGAAGGTTTCTAGCAGGACAAATGCTATTATTCCGAAAGAAAAAAAAATAAGCCTGAGGGAACATTATATATTCTGAAACACTTTTTGTGCCTAAGGCAGAAACATCAGAAACTGCCGATGAAATTAAATTTGTTTCTCCTATACTGAATGTGTTTAGAATAGTATAAATAAATAGAATATTAGAACAATAGAACATAATGACTCAACAGTGAACTCCAAAACCTAAAACCCAAACTATTTTATTAATATTATTATATTTTAAAAAGATAGACAAAATCTGATTATTTTACACATTATATAAAAAAATTAAAAACATTATTGTATAAAATAAAAGGTCTCACTACCAATCACTCAATAAAAATAAAATAAAATGTGTAAATTAATTTATATATATAAAACTAATTTCTCTTTTTAAAAATATAATTATCATGAATAATTAATGATATATAATAAAATGATATATGTGTCTCAACATAAGGGAACAATTTAAAAAAGAAGCAACCAATTAAGACCACACTGAGTGACGGAAGAACTATCTACAAAACACATGAATCCTGATCAGATCCCACAAACCATAAAAAAGAAACAAACAATATATTAAGTGAGGAGAGTTGCGGTCTCTCTTTGACAATGCTAAGCTGTATGTGTGTGTGAGGGAGAGAAAGAGAGAATGTGTGTGTGTGTGTCGGGAATCTGAACGGGCCGGGGTGGTTGGTGTCTCCGGGCAGTGGAGAGGTCAGGACAAACACAAGCTGCTATTCATGGACAAATCAAGTTTATGTGAGAATCTGCCCCCCTCTCTCAGCCCTCATTACCATCTGAATGCTTCATAACATCAGCGCCTGAAAGTGCAAGATCCTGTCAGAGTGGAAGTCAACAGAGGGACCGAGAGTGAAAAAAAGAAACAAAAAATTCCTCTTTGCCTTGTGTCTCTTCATATAGAATAGACCCCCAAAGCCCCCCTCTCTTAAACAACACCTCCGCCATATGTAAGCCTGACACACACGGGTCAACCCCAATGTCAAGCAGAGTGGCTTGCTGACCCAAACACACACGCGTGCACATACGAGCACACACATGCATCTGAACACACACCATTATTATTCCACCCAGGCTGTACCATCACAGATCTGATGGGCTCATCCGGGTTACAAAACACACCTCATTTCCTGTGACGCCATGTCAACGTTCCCAGATCCGGAAACACCAGGATGTAGAGATAAATATATATATATATATATATATATATATATATATATATATATATATAAAACAGACACAGCCTGTGCTCTTTAAGGTAGACCCATGGAGAGGAGGTCATCCAGAGCGGGACAGGGACAGAACGGAGCAGGATGCTGAGATAAAATGGGCGGTACTGAAAAAGACGACAAGCTGCCAGAATGCCGCTACAATGAGGATGTACACCTTACACACACACACACACACACACACACACGGCTCGTACGACAGAATTCAAACACCAGAGCAAAGAATAAGAGTTATGCATGTAAAAAAGCCTACAAAAATTTACAAACTATATTTATTGTTCTGTAAAAACAGTAGAATTTTATGATGTGTAACTAATTTTTTGTTTATAGTTTTCGGATTTAATAAAATAGACAACGTCATTTTTTCTAACTGACTGACAAATCACTAAATGTAAATGTAACGTAAAATAATAGCAATTATAAAGCAAACAAATAAGTTATATTCTGTAAATCTATTACTGATATATTCATGTACAAAAATACTTCAGTAATACAGGGACAGTACAATAAATATCAATATTTAATGATGTATAGTTACTGACTCTTTCTCAACATTCTCTTTGGCTCTATTTAACTATCATTTTTATTCTCTCTAGATAACTGCAGCCATACAAAGGACTTATTTATTAGTGTTACATAGTGAGAAAAAATATACCAAGCTACCCATTCAATATAGAAAGGAAGAATTCAGGTAAATTGAGGTAATTTTGGAAATTGAACTAACTGTCAAAAGTGTTTAGATTCACCTCATATGTGTGTGTGAGAGAGAGACAAAAGCAAGGAAAAACTCATTTAGTCATATTATTAAATAATATAACAGTAACCCCTTTATTTTTTTGCCTAGCTGAAATTGTCATGATTATTGAATTGGATATTATAAGCTATTGTTAATAAATATATTAAAAATGAAGAGTTATTTTACCATATATTTTTACCATATGCGCAACCAGTTTCTTGGTATTTTTCTGGTCTTAATTAAAATTAACAAAATATAGGGAAAGATTGAAGAGGTAACTGTAATATACGTAATATATGTAAATCTGGAACTGCTTCATAAGTAAGCAGTATAATAAAAAAGAACACTTTTGCAACTAACACCAACCAATCAGAATTTAGATTGTAACAACGCAGTAACATAAGGTTCTCTTTCAGAGTCTTAATCAGATAACTGTAAAATTATTATATTCAGAATGTTTAGAATTATTTCATTTGAATTGAAATTCCGAAAGTAACCAGCAGACCAAACGAATCAACATGAGATACAATCAAGAATTCCAAAACACAAAGCATGTCTAATTGAATCACAGTAAAGGATCCCAAAGGCAGCTCTGTGGTCTGGGGAACATTAATAACATTTGTGGATTGAACCAAAGACGCCGTTCCAAAGAGAAAAAAAAAGGCTTGATATATTGTGTTTCTGTCCACATTAAGTCTTCTGCTGACCTTGATGTGGGACAGGTCTGACATTGCACACAAACACAAAATAACCACGTGACATCAGCTCTCGGTTATTCCAAAGATACACTCAAAGCTCTGCTGCCCAAAAGCTCAGACTCCAGACAGAGCCAATATGGACCCGATCTCAAATATACCCTGACCACCATTAAGGTCTGATCTTATTACAGCGTGGTCTGGGGATTTCAACCAGCGTATCCCACCCCCTCTTTCCCCCCCGACACCAGGGCACAGAGTTCACCGCGCTCGGCTGCTGGCAGACGGCTCCGGTTCAGACTTCTGAATCCCTCAGCTGTGTTACGCTCGCCCCCTGCTCCGGCAGACCCCTCAAGAGCTTTCTGTCTCATGAGCGCACGCATATGTTTGCCTCTCCGGCCGGCCGTAAGTGAAACCAATCACAGAGGTTGTAAACAGAGACTCAACCCCGCTCCCTGAAGGCCGGTCCCGGCCCAGATCGGGTTCCTGCTCACAGAGAAATAACCTTAGTGTAGATTCCTAGTGGAAAGCTTTTAACGGCAATCAAATTTTGCTCACTTTTAAAATGTTTAAATCATAAAACCAGAAAAAACTTCACAAAAAATTCACAAATCTTACATGCAGTTTAAAACAAATAAAAGGATGTTAGGGTTGCACAATTCATTAAAATTAAGATTACAGATGGAATCATTAAAAGCGACAATTACAGCAGTGCATTTAATGCCCTGTTGCATAAAAACACTTGATTTAAAACATGTTTTGCAGCAGTTGAGTTTTGCAGACAATTAAAGTCTTGCAACGTAGATGGTTTAACCTCCAATTACTAGACAATTACAGTAATAAAATATTATGCACTATCATGATTAAAATAACATCAGAATTGTAAAGTCCTAAATCACATGAATAACTCATTTAATATATAGTATTATAGTAATCAAAATAATAAACATGATTAAAATAACATATTCCTTATATTTATATATTTCATATTTTTATATGATTTAATATAAATATAGTATAATTTTAATTAATAAAATATTTTTGTCAATATAGTCTATTCAGTTTTTGTAAAACACCTGCAGATGTGTATGTGAGTGTGTGTGTGTGTGTGTGTGTGTGTGTGTGTATTGGGGGGGTGTCCTGCTCTTGAGACGTCACGTAAGGATAGAAAAAAAAAAAAAAATCAGAAAGGGAGGCTGGTTAGCAGAGCGACAGCCTCATTTTCAACCTCCATCTATTCATTCCCTGCATTTCAATTATTTTAGATGTGTAATCCTTTCACTCTCAATAGCAAATGTAATCGTCCCCATGGCCACCGCACCAGACCGGTCAATATAAACCTAGACGACTCATTACTTCACAGGCTGCTGTCTACAGATGCTGGAGACTTCATGAGCACAATAGCAACACAAGCCCCTGCCGCTATTGAGTTTCCACTTCCCAGATCTCCCTTTATTGCCTCTAAACCTGCCTCTCAAGGGCGCTTTAGTCCAACACATACACACACACACTTTGTCAATGCATTCCCCTGTGTCTTCCCCAAAACGGGAGGATCCCTTTGTATTTTGAGAAATTTTATTCCCATATAAAAAAATCTAAGTAACACTTTACAATAAGGTTCTTTCATTAACATGAACTAAGAATGAACAATACTTCTACAGCATTTGTAAATGTTACTTAATGTTTATTTCAGCATTTACTAATGCATTTTTAAAATCATTAGATGTGTTTGTTAACATTAGTTATATTGTAGTTCATTATTAGTCCATATTAGTTACATAGATTAATAATGAACTACATTATAAATTCTGTAAAATACGTACTGTTCATTTTAGTTACTATTGTAACTAATGTTAACGAATGAATAATAATGAATAACTGTTAGAATGCTTAAAGCAGCTTTTGTAGTTAAAGGTAAAAAAAAAGAAATAAATTGAAAGGTTAGATACCCTTACAAATAAATACACAGTTACTCAAAAATAGAAATACAACAAACGAATAATATAAAAACATGAGTCACGTTTCTGCAAAATATCTAAAGAACAAAAGAAAAATCACAATTTGCATTGTGACATTAATTTAATGTCAATTAGGCAAATATTTCTGCATACCAATTACTGTATTGCTTCTGGGCATTATGCTTTTTTGTTTGTAATTCCCATAATTTTAGCAATTCTAATAATTTATTTTTAAAAAAGTAAATTAATAAAGATTTGATCTAAATTAAAATGAAGAAATACAACAAGCAATACTACCATTATCCATACATATTTTACAAATAATATATTGCAGTATTGTTTTTTCTTTTTACATTATAGTAAAGATTTTGTTGTATATTTGGTGGTAAAATGTACCTTTCTCTCCCATAAATAATTTTAAGAATCTGTTTAAATATACACAATCATTTCTTTTAAATTAATTTGATATTTTGTGGTGAAAAATGACCCAAACACATTCTTGACAGGTTTCTTGAGTGTTTAACCCTAAAGTCTTCATGACAGGACAAGACAAACTAGTGATCTTCTAATTGCGTGCAAACAAAAGAAGAGTTTAACCCCTTGCTGAGCTGCCTAGGACAGCCTTTGTCTCACACTAAATATGTGTGTTTGCCTTTTGTGTCTGAAATACTCCCCTCTCTTCAGACAGCAGTCAAAAGCCCTTGATGAAGAGCAGCTCTCAATGCAGTCCCACCCCGTCCCTTTAGGACATCAGAAAGCCAAGAATAAAAGACTGCTGGACATTTAACAAGTAAACAAGGACAAAACAAGGACTCTGAGTAGCCGTAAAAGCAAGGATATGTGTTTCACCCCAAGAGCCCTGTCACTGTGCACCTGCCATTAGGTAGGAAATCATTTTTTGTTCTGTAATGTGCACACTCTCTAAAGGACCAGTAAAAGTAAAAAAAAAAAAAGCAATATTGATGTCCGAATATGTGCAACAGACAAAACAGACTTCATTTATTATATTATACAGGGGTTTTAAAGCCTGCATTTTAAATAAATGCCTGCATGAAAAAGCATCCAATAAACATTTTCTTATTGTTAAAGCTTTATTGTATATATAGCATACTAAAGTCAAAGTTGCCCTTCAGTATGATAAAATAAGTTACCAGTCTAAAGCAAGCTGAAGCTGAAGAGAGAAAGAAAACACTAGCAGCAGGCTTTCTGAAGGACTATTATGACCAAACTCAGTCAAATTCTTTTACTTTCAGTCTTACAATCATCATAAATCCCCCTGGAATGGGTATAAATCCTTAAAATGTACAAAAAAAATGGTTTACATTTTTATAGAAAATTGAGTTAAATTAAATTTGACTAGAATAGGCAACTTTTAGGCCGTCTGCTGGGGATTTCAGAGCTTTTTTTGGTCTTCTTTCAGAGCGATCTGGCCCATTCAATGGTTCTGAATGAGAAACGGATCAGTGCAAACACACACAGTCTCCAGTTCAGACATGACATCATCTCTTTTATAGCTCTCCAGGACACAAATTGTGTGTGTGAGTGTGTGTGTGTGAGAGAGAGAAAGAGAGAGAGAGAGAAAGAGAATGAGAGAGAAAGCTTCTTAGTGCCCTTTTTCGATAACAAAACCTGCATATGTGTGTGTGTGTGTGTGTGTGTGTGTGTGTGTGTGTTTGTGTGTGTTTCCCTCTATAAATCACATTAAACCAGGGATTTGAAACCTTTACACTGACAACTGTAGTCAAACTAATAATTTGTGGAGTGTCAGAATCTGGCTAAACTAATGAACTAAAGCCTAAAGGAAAGATTTATGTCTCTAAGACTTAAAATCTTAAATTAAAACAAAAACAATCATTTAAATAAATTACTTTATTTTTATTTTTGCTAAACCAAGAAATGCAGGATTGAACAATCGTTATACTTCTTAATATTTAAATCAGTACAGAACTGATAAAATACATAAATAGATAATTAATGGATATTATATATTAAAAGTAGTTCTTAAAAACCCTGGTAATTGACTAAAACATGGAGAAGATGCCTAAAATAATTTTTAATTTAATGAAGATTAAATGATTACGTATTTTAATTGAACAATAATTCAAATGTCAAATCAAAATATAATTTAATTTGATTTAAATTGATATAATGTGTTTCTGTTCACAAGCTGTCCAAAACGTTTTTTCAACCCTGATCTTTCCAGTTATGATCTTTTCTAGCATGAGCTTCTGCAGAAACCTAATACCTAGAAAAACATGTTTCAGGCCCAGATCCTGATCACTAGCCCCATCTGACCACACAGCACCTGGAAACTCACAGCTCATAAAGCTCTGTGGCAAACTGCGGTTTTCACTCTACTCTCGGCAAATGACAGTGTGACAAATTTACAGCCTGCGAGGCAGTTAAACACATTCGGCACTCAGCGTTCTGCCTGTCAACCGAGAGCAAGTGCGCATCCACCTTTTAGCCCGTTAGAACCGCAGCAGAGTGACGAGAACACACTCACACACACACACACACAATAACAAATGTTCCTTTCCTTCCTGTCAAAATCACTAAGTTAAGAGCACCACTGCTCATTAGTGACTGAACCAATGTTCCCTCTGAGCTGCGCCACTTCTGACGCTGCTCCAGCATAGACCAGAACAAACGCAGGCTCAAAAATCCCAAAACAATAATGTTTCTACAGCCTAATTAAAAATATTACAATTTTTTGTGGAAACACTGAGTAATTCGAGAGACAAGGACAGCATCCTACAACAGTATAAGCAGTTCAGGTTCATAGTGCAAATGGAATTGCTAAAGTAATGACTGTTTCCAAACATATGGAAGCCCACAAAGGTCACGCACTATTATATTTATTTGTTTAATCTTTAAATCAAAAGCTACTATACAGTATAACCAATTTATATCTATACCAAATAACAATAACATCCTTCCATATTTAGCCTATATAATAAAACAGATAAAAGACACAAACTTTGAGGAAAACTAACTTTCCTAAGGTGTGATATTCCATATTAAAAAAAAAAACCTTTAGCAACAATTTCGTAATTATTTGTCATGGAGCATCAATTATGTCATGCTAGATAAGAAAATCTACCTCATATAATCATATACTTTTTTCTAAAATATTGTTCAGAAGCAATGTGCTTTCTACAGAATTAGAAACTGTCCAATTTGTAAATGCAGAATGACAGAAAGTTCTTTCTTTTTTCTTCTTATGCATAATGTATTATACACATATAATTTAAGCATATTCCTAGGTTTGTAATTACTGTCAAGGTCTAGTACAGTGTTTCATAAGTCATTCTTCTCAGGTGACTGATGGGTTCGCCCAATAGAAATCCTCAGCATGAACCTCAAATTAGATGTAACACTAGTCTAAACTGAAGACTGAAGAGGAGATCTTTGTGTTTTTAAAAGCCTGGCCATCAACTTGATGTGCCCTGAAGAAACTTTGATATAGAACAGCAAAGAGCCCAAAATAAACCATCTGCCACAAAGACTTCGGAGGCCCTCATTAAGAAGGTGTGCAGATCTGCTACTTCAGAGGATAGTGACCTACATACCTAAAATAGAGAACTAGATTCAGCGGTGGCCCCTCGCTCTCTCTCTCTCTCTCTCTCTCTCTCTCTGTGCTCTGTTGACAACTAAACTGCAATATCCCACCTTACACACTAAAAAATGACCTGGAAAATGAAAGGTAAGCTAAAACTACTCGACTTCTCTGCCTTTTTGTCCTCCGCCTTTTTTCTTTTCGCGCATTCCCTCTTTTCCATGCCTCTGGCCGTGCTTTCAAACGGCACTCTAGAAGAGAAAGCCGTGCGATAATTCCTGTCCAAACATCTCATTCCTGTGACACAAGGTCGTCTGAGGGGGCAACAGAAAAAGGTGAAGCTTCTCCTAGAGAATAATACATTTTACGAGAAGAACAGGTGAAGTGTCACAGCATCAGACAGACAGGTTGTCTATAAAAAAAAAAAAAAAAAAAAAAAAAAATCAGACTGATAAATCTTAAAAAAAAAAATGCTTTTTCACAGAATAAATATAGTTGGACTAAGAAATGACTGCATAGAGTAAAAGATAGACAGTAAACACCTCAAATTAAAGCAGCAACTAATAATATACTAATATATATAGTATATTACAACAAAAACACTTATTATCTACTGTCAAAGTTCCTGAATAAATTAACAAACTTTAAAAAATACTAACTCAAATTGTTCCTTTGAGCTAAATATCGCATATTAATTCAGCCTCTCAATGAAGTCATTGCTTTAACAAAAGATCCTTAATACATGATTAAGATACATTATATATTTGCATGAAAATGTAGTTAATGCTCCTTCCCTAAGCATTCTGATACAAAAATAAAAAAAGATTAAGTTCGGATATTGCCTCAAATACTTTATGAAAGCAACACTGATTCAGAACCCGGCAGCCATGAGTGTGTAACAGTGCGAGCGAGTCTCTGTACAGTCCTTCCAACAGTTTACGCAAAGTTTCTCACTCTCTGCCAAGTTCACAGTATGCTGTCACGTCCCATAACTTCCAGAAGCAATGCCAGAGGATTCACAAACATTTATAAACGTTCTTTATCAGATTTTAGTCCGTATTTGGTTTGTACATACACACACAGCACCGATGCCTCTGGCCGTGACCCTTTAGCCCAGCTGCAATTCAAAAGCACAAAGCTCCCTTTTCACGAAACCTGCAGCTCAACGCGAGTGATAAACCGCCTGAGTTGTTTCTCACAGGAAACTGAGTTCTTGACGGTTTAAAGAGACAGAGAGAAGCCAAACAAAACAACACCAAAAGAACAACGAGGACTGTACGATCTTTTGTGTCCATGCAACTTTAACCAAAAAAAAAAAAAAAAAAAGAGGCAGAGTACTCACGGAGAACACGCGCGCCTGGCCTTGTGAAGGAAAGAATCCTACTTGTTCTGGTCCATTTCGTGTTTCGCCACCGCCATAAAAATCTCCCTCCTAGCCGGAGCTGCGGAGGCTGCCGAACCAACCCGAGGGCCCCCGGGAAAACAGCCCCGGCACTAGCTGCCTCTCGCTGCCTGTCAGGCTGGGAAACCGGCTTCTGTGTGGGGAGCAGCTGTTCCCCTCCACCTCCTCCTCCTCCTCCCAACCGCAGCACTTCTGTACAACCACACAAAAGCGGACGAAACGCGGCTGCCTCCTCCCAGCAATCGCACAAGCGCAGACGAGCGAGGCTGAAAGGCTGAGGCTGGTGGTCAGAGAGGCAGGTATTTAGTTCGCACCGCTTTCTAGTTTGTGGAGTCGCTGCTTTTTCAAGAGTGGGAGGGGACAAGCCGAAAGCTTTTGGGTGAGGAAACGGCACATAATCCCTAACGGCAGAAACTTCCTACTCGCTGCCAATAAGCAGGACATCCCCCGTCCGACGGAGCAGGAATGCGAGGCCCGCTTTCAAAGAGGCCCAGTTACAAACAGGGCACAAAGTCACTTCAGCATGACCTGAGGGTCAGACATGGCAAGTGCGTGTAAGAGAGCCTATGTGTGTGTGTGTGCGCTTAAGCAGGAGTGACCGCTAAACAGACGTGTGTCTAGAAAAAGTACACTACTTAAAGGAAAAGAACCAATCTTTTGAGATTTAAAAATTTTCATTAGTATATTAAAATCAACATTCAAGAGAGTTCTTTATTATAAGATTATTTGATTTACTCTTCTCTGATAATGTTTAAAGAAATGATTTAATAATTTTCAATATATTGTTTTTGTGAAAGTTTGTCATCCTAATCAATTGGCAAAGCAAACTGCTCCACCTCTGAAATGACTTTCATTTTCAGCTGATATCATCAAGCTTATTTTATTTTTATTTTAACTCTATTTAACCACCCATCATAACACTCCCACTGCTGCTTACTATCACAGTGTTTAGATCTTATTCATCAACACAAAATGTGCAGCATACAACACAGAATATTTTATTCCATAATACTGTTTTCCAAAATGATGGATGCAGGGTGCAAGTAATATCAGTTATAAGTTTTTTTTTGACTTCAGTTTATAAATAGAATGTGAAAAAGTAGGGCATTTTTTACCACATAATTGGATTAGAAATTCCAAAAATACACATATTTTTATTTGCAATACTCTGATTAATGCATGCACTTTATATTTTTGCACTTGGCAGACACTTTATTCAAAATCATATTTCAATGTAATTACTGAACCATGACCCTAGCTACTTTATTGTATTTAGATGAGGTCATGTTATCACACTGTACCATACCACTGTTTGAAAAGTTTATAAAGGAATTATGCTTATTGTTTCATTAACTATTAAAAAAAGATGTAGTTTATACCAAGTAGTATTCATTATGCTAGCATTTAATTCTGAACGCAGCCACAGCAATCTTCCAAAAAAAAACCCTACATTTTAAGTTCTGCCCTACACTTTTTTTCTGTTTAACAACACACTATGAAGTAAGATGGGTTGCCATTTCTTGTTAACTATCTAATAACAGAACTAGTAAAAATATAACAGTGGAGGAAATGTGTTCTGTGTTTTTTGTCACCTTCTCCAGAGGCTGTTAAACTCCAGTTATCAGTTGCTGCTCTTGCTGGGTCACTTGAGGAGAGGCGAGTGGAGAATGTGGAGAATTCAAATCACGTTTAATGAGGCTGTGGGTCTTTTCAATCACGTCACCATTTCAAGTGTCTGTAGCCAAAAAAAAAAAAAAAAGACAGATTAATAATTCAAACTGGTTTATGAGCTCATTTTAGACATTTGGATAACTTAAGAGTGTTGTAAATAAAATAACAAATATTGTATTATAAATATTTTCAATGACTTTAAACCTTTACTTACAATTGGTCAGCTTGGAGACAATTACATTTTCTAATGGAGGCAAAAATGGTCTGAACCAACACAATCTAAAAAAAAAAAACCACAGTGTAAAATTTGAATGCAAAACCAGCCTAAATAAACTCTACTTGAGGACCAACTCAAATAAGCATTTAAGACTAGATTCATTTCAAACAATCTTTGGAAGATCTGTATTAAAAGCCAGATTTACTTTCTGCTGCATTTGTCGGAGGAATAGAAGCATGGGATATTCAGACTGCAGTCTCCAAAGCCAAATGTAAAACTGCACAAATTTATCTATAAAGGTGCAAAAAGAGGAACTAATTCAACCACAACTAACGTTCCAAAATAACTTAAATGACTAGCATGGAACGTTTTTCCAACAGATTTTTTTTGAAAATTGGAAATTGCAACAAAATATTATCCTTTGTCGAACACCTTCATACAAGTTTGTAAACTAAAATGTCATTCAGTCAAACCAGACGTTTTGTCACAATCCATTGACACATTGACTATAATTTTTAAGTTAAGATTTCAGCATATAGAGCATAAGTGACCTATGCTCTATATTTGGAGCAGTACTTTAAAAAATGCTTATCGTTCACTTGGAAGATGAAACATTTTAAACCAACTCAAGGGAAACTACCACTTCTGTTAAGCTGTCAGACAGGCATGGATATCAATCATATCAATATTCGCAAAATGGATAACTATATCTAAAAGTGTGTCTCTAAATTCTCTAGTTTTATTTGGTATGTATCGATTGCCGTTTGAAAAAGAGAGGGATACAGAGAGAGAAAGAGAGATTGACAGTCAGAGGTAAGTGAAACTCTGGAACCCGTCCAGAGCTGAAATGACCTAAGAGCTATTCATCCATCTCACGGCATATTTCCTGTAATCAGAGAATTATGGTGATTGAAAGTGATTGGTCAGGGTCAGCACTAATGCACAATAAAACCAAATGCAAAGCTGGGAAACATGGGGACCGATCAAAAGGCCCCAACCGTGCAATCCCTCAACCAGGACAAAAGATAGTGAAGAGAGATGGCCTTCCATCAGCGATGCCGCTCCGACTCCTGAGGCAGAATTACTCATTTGGAGAGCCAATCAGCCCTAGAAAAGCTTTACGATGAGCCTAATTCATTATCGTATGATGTCACAAGGCTGCTCACCTGTGATTGGTTGCAGAAAAGGCCCATTTGTCGAAATGGGCCACTGGGGGGACGTGATTGGCTGTCGGCTCCTGGTAACAGTGCGGCCCATGTGGAGACAGAGCCCAGCTTGTCTCTTATTTGTCGACTGATGGGAATCTTGCTCAGCCAGCTGTGTTTCCATGGAAGAGGCACCTTGAGAGGGTCCTGAAACCACCCCGAGCCCCCCTAAATCTCTCAACCTGACTGCCCTCGGCCCGACCCGTCGCACTATAACCACACACCCCACTGAGCTACAGCGGTTGCGGTAAAATCCTGGTTTCTGACACCAGACACTTGGCGAGAGCATCATTAAACGAGAAAGAACGTATTAACCAATTTCACCTCATTTTTTTTCTCTCTCTCTTTTGTGCTTTTATTATTTTTTTTCGTCTGGAGGTGACGTGATTTTTTTCCCAAGCTTTAGCACACTAAAGAGGCGACTGTTGATTGATATTCAGTTCAGGAAGGGGAAAAAAAAATCTCTTGAACAAAAAATATCTCCATTGAATAGCTTTGAACAGAATGTCCTCTCTTGCCGGGTTCTCAGAGAACAGCCTCTGGCTGCCTCAAGGGACCGGGGATATTTTAGCAGCCGGTTACGCTTTGTATCCACTCCTGGTTCTGAATTCCGTTGGACATGATCATTTTGGAGAGTCTAAAATAAAATAATACCGTAAAAGATCATATATGGTAAATCAAACACAATGTGCTGTGCCAAACGACCAATCACACGGGACTCAGCACAGCAAAAAAAAAACAAAAAAAAAAAACAATAGAGCCGCCATATTTGTTTAGCTCTCATTTTATCTGCTGATGCAGAGTCAGATCATTCAGCAGGTCTTAAGGATTCTACCTAAGCAGAATTTTTAATGACAAAACACTGGATTTATAGATATGAAACAAAATAAAGACAATTGGGGGTTTGTTGCACCTTTGGCACTTCTGACTGAGAGTCGATTAAATTAAAGATGAAAACCAAGATCAATTGTTTAATTATTAAAAAACAGAAGGCAGTAATAATTCCAAAAACTGGAATCAAGTATTTGTGAACTTTTGTGAAATTCAGTAACTTTTGAATAGATTTTTTATTAAATGCCATAAGGCATATATATAAAGTAAGGTATATATTGCCATAAGGCAATAAGGTCTTTGGTTGACACAAACCCAAGATCAAATCATTGTCAAATTATTAATACCCCACTGTCAAGTGGCTAAATGGGACTACACAAAAATGGACAGTCATCATCATCATCATCATCATCATGCCAACGAGGAAAACTATTCTACTTCCTAGTCCACTTTTAAAGCTTTGTTGTGTTCGCACTCACACTTTTACAAAGTATTCTACTTCAAACTTTTAGATAAAGATCTGCCAGAGGCTAAGCTTTGGTGTTGAAACTTTTTTTCCTTTTTTTTGTAATTTACTCAATTGTTATGTTGTTTCAAACCCATTCTGTTATTATTAAGAAAATATATTAGAAGATGCTAAACAAAGGGATCAGGTCATCAACGAGATTAAATATTACTGATTTGAGAGCTGCAGCAAAGAGGAAGATTTTCAGTGAATAAAGACTTTGGTGTCAGTCTGTTAGAAAGCTATTACATGACTTCGGAAAACATTGACATAAGCACTATGAATAAAATTTGTGCAGAAAATATCCTTTTGTGCTCCATATAATATATAGCAACATTGTCTTACAGTTAACCAAAAATAAATCTTTAGTGACCGTAATCTAAGAACTAGACCATTAAAATAATTGTAATAAATCTGAAAGGAAGCTGAAATAATCTAAACTATAAATGAAAAATGAAAAACTAAAATTTGTGTCATTTTAACTATAAAATATTATTGGTTAATAGTAATTTCCCTGCACCATATACAGAAAAAACTGTAAAAGGTATAACCATCCATTTCAGGTCATTTAAAAAAAAAATAGAACAAATCATTGTATAATTTACAGTAAAAACAATTTGAAACTGAAAATTACTAAAAAAAATTATTAAAGCTGTATAGAAAATATTAAACAAAACACTTGTTTAATAGAGTTTTAATTCAAGCTTATAGTAATTTCTATTCAAATATAAAAGAACATCCATGCAGTTAGGAATTGAAAATCAATTCCTGAATTGGATACATATGGTCAAGAATCAGATACTTGTCAAATTAAAATTTCAGTTACACATATCAATTCCTGTGTGCACATCTGTTTTTCTAGGTGGTGAGAAGGGGCTGTTAAAAATGTGTCCTTGAATCATTCGTTTAAGACATTCATTCAAAAAACATGAAAGAAAAAAAAAAAAAATCTTCCAAATTTCTTCAGCAGCAATGAAATGTTTCGCAAAAAGAGACACAGAACGAATATGTTTGATATCTAAATGCTTGACTTTTTTTAACCAAATCAAATCGGAATTTATCAAATTTAAACAATGCCCAACCTTGCATGCCACTCAGTAAAAGGATGACAAACGGCCTCACATTATCAAAAAGAAGCAGTGGTTTAAACAGGCCCCTGCATTTTGCAATGTATTTGCTAATGTCTCTGTGGACCCACAGCAGATGCAGAGGGCAGCTGAGCCTTCGATTTTTTGACTCACACGGCCAACCGCGACCCCCGGGCCCAACGTGTCAGGTGTCACTGGGCGTCTAGACAGTCAGACAATGAAATATCTCCATGGAAACGGGCAGGCTGTTATCAGCGGAGTGTGACAGTCAACAGTTGGGAGAAGTCATGTTTAACAGATACACCGCCTGACCTTTTGAAGACAAACTAATAAAAAAAGAAGACCCCGAAGGCATCAGAAAGCAATGATTCATTGAAGTGAAGAAGAAAGACGAGAGGACAAAAACTCAATTATAAGGTAAGCAACAGTTCCGGTTGTCTGGACGTGGTTAGATAATGAGACATAAGCAGATAAATCCCTTCACAGATTAAGATGGCCCCAGAAAAGCAGCTCTGCAGGAAATTCATATTGAGGAGTAATCTAAGGCTGAATGCACATATTCAGGATCAGGAGGGAACAAATGTAATAATTGAAGAATTAACTATTGAACCCATATTGGTCGATCACTATTATGAATACTGGGGGAATACGGATGCACTGGATTAATATATTCCTAGAAAAGCAATGAGCAAAACTGCAAAATTATAAAGTGGGAAAACACTAATTTATGATTTATTGTATGGTTGCAGAACAAGAAAACAAAACAACGCCTTAAGAAACATTATTACATTATGTTTCACATTATGTTAATGTTCATTCATACAGTCATGTCTTTAAACGTATGCTTAATACGTTTTTTGACTATATAGAGATATAGATTTTTTCCCCAGAACTTTTTTTCTTTTCTTCAAATTTGTGCACAAACAAACAGTACGAAAAGAAAAGTTATAAAATATTTCAACAGGCTACATTTAGAAATGACTACAAACCAGCATTTTGGCCCAAAACGAACCATCAACTTCCTCCGAGTGTCATATTAATCTTTTCCTGATCCTTCACGTGTCATCGGCGTCCAATCTTGGGACGATAACATTATTTGCGATGCATATTAACTTTTGTTAAAGTTATTTTTGAATTCGTTGTTTCAGTTGTCAGAGGGATGTTTAGTTTGAGCTGAAGTAAAACACACGAAACAAATCACTCGTTACCTTCTTGAAAATCTTCGAGGCAGAATCGCGTCGAGGCAGAACCGTCCCTTATTTGGTCTAAATGTTATCCAGGAAAAAAAACACTTTTTTGTTGCAAGAAAATAACAAATGTCGTTAAAACTTGACGACTGTTGCGTCAAATATACGTTAACTGCTTCGCGCCAAATGACGTCACGCGCAACGTACAAGTTCAGCATTTGTCACAAAATTATGAGCTCTGAATATTAATTACTTAATTACCGGAATCACCATTAATATATCCCTTATTGTTAACGATTGCTTTTATTTTTCGTTCAAGTAAAAACCACTTTGTAAATACTTTTTTTTTTTTTAAATGAATACATCATAGCATATTTAGTCTTACCTTCACGTTAAAGCACACGTACAGTAACGAGCTTTTAAAGGCTGGATCTGGGCAATAGATTCATGTATGCAGTTAATCCACATATTAGAAGAAATCGTATTTACTGCCTCCAGTCATTCCATTCATTCCTTTCTGTTTAGCAAACAAGTCTTTGGTTAATCTCGTGATAAAGTGACTGCTCTGCATCTCGCCATCAGTGACCTTATTTCTCTCTAAAGTGGGTCATTGGGTGCACGGCTCTGGCAGAAATCTAATACAATAAAACTGTTCCTAGAAAGCCTGTTCCTGCTTGCAGGTTTTAAAGATGGCTTCTTAGAATTACTAAAATGTACTGCACCACAATGCCCAGAAGAGCCGAGAAAAGATTAAAAAAAAAATAAAAAATAAAAAAAGTAAAAAATAACTGCATCAAACAGGAATTTACAGCAGTGCAACAAGAGTGGGCGTGGTCAAACGTGAAGGCGTGGTCATGTTCATACACCCCTCCCCCAACCTACTCACTTGTGGATCAGTGCATTAAATCAGAGAATCATGCATTTACAGTGGGTTTTGGTTTGTTTATTTGTGTCAGCTTTGTGTAATAGCCTTTAAAATCATATGCGCTGAACAAGCTGCTCTGATCAAAAAAAAAAAAAAAAAAAAAAAAAAATCACACTTTTTGACAAACATAAGGGTGTATAAGTATGTACAATGGTAATGCTGAGTGCATCCATTCAGGATTTTTCCACCAGTGTGAATGCTAAACTTTCGGTTCTAGTTGATGCTTGGCATCAAATCTCCCTTGTAGCTATCTTGAAACAATGCAGCAGTTCACTCTGCACATTGTACTATGTATGCACAGAAATGGACTGTGAAAGACAGATTCAGTTTAGTACTGTGTTCTTATCAGTTTTCTTTGGGAAAGCAGTAGCGTTTGTGCCTTTTTACTCAATACCTGGCTTTTTTCTGTATCTAAGAAACTTCTTATGGTAAACCAAACTCAGGAAGAGTCAGATGCAGTCAAACCTATCCGAGTCCATGGGAAAACATACTCTGTTCTCTTTGAGATACCCAAAGTAGCACAGCACAGTTTCATTCAATGCGAAGTTCAATAAAAGATTAGGAACCTTTAAAAAAATATGTATCTGGCCTAAAAGAGCCATAAATAAAACTTTATTCTCTCAATGTATTAACAAGCCACAGTATGTCCCATGGCTGCCAACCACAGCACTTAAAACTTGTATTAAAGTCCCAGTCGTCAGGTCCGCAGACCCATCCGAGAGCCTCCAGCTTTTTGACTCACCGTCCTTAGAAAAAACAACAAAAAACAATGCAGTAACACTGTAACTGAGGGCGGAGCGGCAGGATGACCCACTTCTTATGTGAAAAGGGACGATGAGGAGAAAATCAAACTAAAATCAAACTAAATATTGAAATGAATCCTCAACCTTGTTTCACAAAGCTAAAGCTGCATGCGCCAATGTCTAAAGCACCAACATGATACCATTCTTTGCTTTGAAGGGATAGTTGACTTGAAAATTAAAATTCAGCCTCATTTCTTTACCCTCAAGTAGATTAGAGGCCATATGACTTTCTTCTTTCCAACCACAGCTGTCCCTGGTCCCAGCAGCTTGAACATTCTGCTAGACATCTTTTCATATGGGTGTGGAAAAACAAATGACGACTAAACTTTTATTTTTGAGTTAACCATCCATCTAATGCTGCTTCTTCGTCTCTGCTCAGGTTCACACCATCACGGTTGCATTAGCTTTAAAATATAACAGAATCCTCAAAATAATATTAATAATACCGATAAGGATAAAGGTAAAATCTCTAGCAGCAAAAGAGAAAGAAAAGGTTGGTAGGTTTGGGAAAGCCCTGCTTTAAGGAAGGCGTGTGTTAGTTGAGAGCAGATGAGGTCTGCGCAGCTCATCTGCCGTCTGCGGGGGTTCGACTCAGGGTGAGCGACGTCATGACCCGGCCGTAACGCTCGCACAGCTCCAGCGTGGAGTATGAAGGTAGTTTGGGAGGGTCGTGAAAGCTTTTAATCTCGGTTGAGCAGTCGAGAAGCTTGGGCAGGAAGTCGGTCAGCTTCTCCTGGAGGTTAGCTGGAGAAGAAAAAGACACGTTTGAGATGGAGCTATATGCTAGCTATTAACCGGAAAGTGGTTGACAATTGCATTGAAAGTTCAGGGAGAGCACACCTCAAATCACAAAAACATGATGTAGTCTCTTACAAAATATTTTCAGTTCTTAACAAATCCAAAACAGAACCGTTGCAACACGGACCAGTATTTCATTCCTGAATAAATCCGTAAAGGATTTGTTTGAGTGACTCAATGATTTATTCATAAAGACAGTGGCTGCAGCCGAAATTGCATACTCTCTCAGTAGGTACTTCGTTTGAATAAGTAATTACTTTAAAAGAAAGTGCTACATAGTATGAATGCACTACATTTTTCATGCTGTCAATGTCATGTGACGTACTAGAATCAGTTGCCGCTTCTCTGCCATTCAAATCCTCTCCCAAAAGCTCATGAAATAGTAAAGTGTCCACTGAATGCAGACTATTGAATCTTGGTGGAAGAAGAAAGTAATCTGGGTAGGTGGGCTGCCTGCTCTTCTGTTAATAGTGTACGTTCTGACAAATCTGTTTTTGTCCAATATACAGTGATTTCAGATGCAGCCATTGCCTTGCTTTATGTACATTCACATCATACTGTAATTATGAGATGACAACTTGTTAAATGCGTGTACACGCTCTCGTAGTACTCGTAATTATAACTGGGAATTTTCTGAGAGCTAAAACTTGTACCACCTGACCACGTCAGATTCATTAGGTGTTACTTTTAAGCATTGAAAGCGCCATAGTTTCATTTTCAGGTGAACAGGCTCCAAGTAGACAGAGTCACATGCCATCTCGAAATTGTCATCAGAATTTGCTTGTTAATCAATCTTCCGTTTTGAATGAATTGTTCAATGATTTATTAATACTTAACATGACCTACAATCAGTTTTAGTTTTACATTTAAAAGAATTTCATTTTTAAAATTATTCCATTAAAAATAAATATATAAACATTTTTATAACTATTTTATTATTTATGCAATTGCAAGTGCAGTGTAAATGCATTTATCGCACCTATGAGGTGCATTAAAGTCAAATAAATGTGTACAAATAAATCTAAATGTCTCTTCAGACTTACGCTCCATTTCCTGGCCCAGGTATGAGCACCATCGGTTCCTCATGTCTTCGACGGCCACCATGTCTTTCTCCTCCATCTCATCCACCAGCAACAGTGGAATACACACCACCACCAGCTCGTTCATGATGCTCAGACCAGCGTTCACTTCAGTCTCCTCGCCAGTTTCAAAGAGGGCAGCTGCGTGTTCGTTCAATTTCTACGAGACACACACAAAAAAAAAAAAAAAAAGCCCACAAAAATCAAACAATGTAAACACTCGTCCCTTCGACAAAACACCCTCCATATCCAAGACTGTTTTTACTGACGCAAAAAGCTGATGTTCTTTGCTATGCAATTAAACGCTCTCAAACTTTGAATGCGTCAGGTAAACTCTCTAACCCCTTTCACCGCTCAACTGGAATGAGCAACTAGCTAGAATGCGGAAAAGAAGAAAAAAAACATTGCAGCGCATTAGCTATGTCAATGTTAGCAGTATTTTCAATTAAAGCCAGCAGAGAGTAAACAGCACAGCTTGAGATGAAGTCAGGTCCTCTGCAGCTCTTGCAAAAGGTGAAACAAGGACAACGACATGCTTCCCGCTAATGTGTTTACGCACTGAGCTCAGTACGCTTCCTATTCCAGGACTGATGATTATATTACGAGCACAATGGCCGTATGGGGGTCACCGGGTACATTAATGGGGAGAATGCCAGCGAATTGCAAAGTCAAAGAAAACGTTTATTACAGCTGATTTACAACAGCAACAAACAGAAGCTTCAACTTTCAGCTTTTAAATCTAAAGTGAATCCAAACGCCATAAAAGCATGAAAAACGCTCTTTCCCCCAAGCGAAACTTTGACAGGAAATGAAAAAGGCATTTTGGACTTGACAGAGAAAATGTTTATTCAAATTGTATTTGCAAAACCACATATATGCAAACCATTTCTCCTAATGCTCTCTGTGCTGAAATGCTAACCAGATTAGTTCCAGTCATTGGTGTTAGAAACAAATGTTTACAGGAAAGTGTGTACATCGGCACAAACAACACTAATCTGAGAGCTGTTAGGAGCACGGTTTGAACTGGTCCTAGATCTAGGTTAAGAGGAGGTGGTTGATTCACTCACTAGCAGGCACTCTCTGCGGTAATGTGCGATCAGCTCCTCATCGTGGCCTCTGTACGGCCCTTTTGCCAGGAGCTCTTTGTTGTACTGATGAGCGTAGATCAAGTACATCAATGATTCCACATAACTGCAATAAAATCAATGAAAAGAGAATATTAACATACGCACACTCACACACCTATACAAGTATGTAAAAGGGCTAGAAGATAAATGTTTCTTGACTAGCAAGTTTTAGTCTCTAGCTTTGCGTTTATAAAGCAGAATATGCTGCCATCTAGTGGTGATATTACAGCTAAGGATTCTGGTAAGGGCCGTTTCCACCATTTCACAAAGTCCACCTTAAATGAAAGGAAAATTCAAGAAATAAAAGAGCTTAACCTTTTCTTTAAGAATAATTCCAGACCGATCAACAGAAACACTGTCGAGTCACGAAATTTCCTGTAATCCAGATGCCACATCTGTGCCAGAAGAAATAGCGTAAGATTATTTTATAAAGACAAAGTACAATTACAAATAAAATAATGAGAACAAACTGCTTCATTATTCGCAGTACTGCATGATTTCACCAATCCTGTTAGTAGTGAACATCAGTAGTTTTAAAAAAGGTTAAAGTCATACATGCATATACACACGCACACTTATATATAGAAATAATTTAATAATTTAATTTACATAGAGAAAATGTATTATTCATTAGTAGTATTATTGTTATTATTATTATTATTTTTTAGATGTTTCCTTTTTCATAATTTTTTTTTTTAAATCAAAAAATCCATGCCCAAGTGGAACTTGAACTGTAATTGTAACAAAATTCATAAACTGCTACATTAAAGAAATTCAGCATACTGAAAAGTGTTTATATTTTTTACAGAATCCAAATACATTATTCAAATCAGGATTCTGGATTCAGGATTCCAGTCCAATTTAATTCAAAAACTTGTTCAAGATTTGTTAACAATTCAAATTCAAGCAATAGCCGAACCTAAGAGTAAAGCATTCTTTGCTCACCTCGTATTCCACCATGTTCACCTCGTCAGGCTTAATGAGCTCCAGTTTAGCACGTGCCACTTTCATGATGCTCTTACACCTAAAAGGGAAGAAAAGGGCCGCCACATTAGAGCTCAGGCGTGACTCATGAGACGCTCTCAGGAGCGAGCCGAGTCCTCTGGCCATGAATCATACTTTATTACCCAAAACAAAATAGAAAGAAAGCGTCGCATCTGGGGCCGCGCGCACATCAATCTAATTACCTCGCTCAAAATAGAGGAGAAAGAAATCAATTTGCTTATGAATATGGATCACGTTCCTCACCGGAGCGTGCAGTCTGCTCTGGAGACACACGAGACTGCGTAGCGAGACAAAAGCCTTTCGGGCAGGCAGACAGGAAGCTGTTTGGTAACACAATGATCAGAAACGGCACCGACTGCTGTGACGAGCTGATAATCAGTGTCTGTGTCAGGCTCGAGGCTCGAGATGCAACTGGCCTTTGGAAGCAGGTTCGCTTTTTCTAAAATCAATCAGTTATCAGTGAGGCGTTCCTGTCAAGCTAGAGCATTGTGTGCGGCTAATGCTTGTCTTTCATGTTTTGTCAATTGGAGACTCAACTAACTATATAATACAATAACCATTCATAAACGCATTTAAAAGGCATTTCAAAGCTAAACTTGTTAGAAAAAGAAAGCTTGTGAAACTAGAGAGACCCCCCCCACAAGTTTTCGGACACAAAAAAATATTTAAATAATTTAAAAGTATTATTTATTATTATTATTAAAGCTTTTGACCAATGATTTTTATCTGCATTTTTACTATGACTATAGAGCAATTTCAAGCTGATTAAATATTTTAGAGTGGAGCATAACTAGAAAAAAACATTTCAGTAAGTCATGATTTTTTCCATTAATTTTACAGATATAGAAATATTATTTTAAAATTACGTAATCTTTCCAGGCTTTCTATAATCCTGTAACAATGCAACCTGCAAAGCACTTGACAATAGGACAATTCAAGTGTGCCTTCAAATAATTATAAATGTAAATAAAAAAATTAAATATGTGTTGAAGAATCAGATCTTGAAAAAATAAATAAATTAAAAAAAAAAAAAAAAAAATCAAACAGTAAAAACCAAATGGAAATTAAAATAAATAAATATTACTAGAATTAAAGAAAAAACTACGAAGACTACTAAGGATTAATGTTTTTACTTTAGAGTTTGTAGAAATAAAAACAGAAAATAAAAAAGATCCATATGACTCATACCTCTCATCAAAGCCAAGGTTTCTGTCAGCGAATTGCATGAGCAGGGTTCTCTCCACAATCTTTTTGGGTGCCTGGTTGTGAATAAAGTACACAATGACGTGCTGCAATCGGTAGTCCCTCTCGGGGGGCGTGTCCTCCTGAGCAAACCTCAGTAAACGAGTGTACTCAACTTTCATCGCCTGTTAGAGATAGAAAGAAGTCAAGAGACAGTGGGGAAAGAAATAAAAGCTTATAGATATGCAGAGATGGATGCGTTTATTTAGAATTGCCAGTGAGCAAGAAAATAATAAATCTTTCTATCTACACAAGAAGATATAAAAAAGTAATGGCTGATTTGGTGATGTGGTTATAATGCATATGACTCAAACTTCTTTGGTTATAGAAATAGCCTGCAGAGTGAAACACACAGCTGGACAACAAATGAAAACACACAAAATTAGAGGCCTATAGACATCTGCAAATGAAACAAATTTAAATGTATTTGTTTAAAGGGGTAATGTACATTAATTAACTCACTTACCACTTGCTGTCTTAAATCTAGCCGTCTTTAAAGTTTTAATTAACGCTCAACATTGTTTGTCATGTTGTGTCAAGTACACAGTACTGCATAACCAAGATTCCCAAAACTTTTGCAACACACAGCAGCGATTACATTCAGCTGACAGCAGATGGTGACAAAGTAAACCAATGCTAAAAAAAAACACTGCGGTACTTCAAAATAATCATTTTTGAAGTTTCAATACCTGATCTCAACAGCAAAGTGGGCACACACACACATACATATATATCTATATATACATATATCTATCTATCTATCTATATCTATCTATATCTATATATCTATCTATATATCTATATATATATACACACATACATATACAATGATTTTTATATTGACACCGCTAATTTAATTTCATATTGACAGCGCTAATTTAATTTCATCACTATTGATACCAAACGACTGAAGGCTGATATTGATCCAGTCAAGTCAGCAAAACCTACACACAGTAGATTATTTATTATGATTATTCATTAAGAACCCTATGAGGATAACAAATCAGGATGCAGAGGGTATTTCCATAGCCTGCTGTGTAAAAAGTGAGCTCACAGAGATAATGAGATGCTCGGGAAGGGGGTGTGGTCAAAGAGCTTATGAGATGCACAGGGGGTGTGGCATGCAGCAGGTTATGTACCTTGAAGAACGCTGCTTCAGGCCCACACTTGTCATAAACACTCCTGGATTTGCCAATGGCCATTATGACACCCTGCATGTTTGGGGTCATCATCGCCTGCCCAAGGAGGGAAGGATATTACTACACCGGCCTCCAAAACTCTCATTGGCCAGTCCGCATGCCAGTCACAAAACAGCTCAGCCACCAGCGAACGAACTCAAGCCAACCCACTGAAGTAAACGAATTAGCTTAGCACATGAAAGCTAATTCAACGTCAAGCACTGAAGATGAATAAACATTCAGAACATAATCGTCATGCAGTTTAATGTGTCTTCTGCTTCTTTAAATAATGAACAGCACAGTGAGCTGTGTAGATGGCAAATTAAAATGAAAATAAAAAGCACAATGATCTGAAGCCTGCGCTACATGCTTCATAAAGGGAAAAAATGAAAAGACAGGAAAAACAGAATCTTTACTTTTTTTTTTAGAAGTTTTTCCGCGGGCAGCGTTAGTAGTTTGGGAGTCCACTGGGAGTAACTTGCATATAAATGTAAATCTGAAATGGTTTTGGCATGTCAGAGTAGGTTGTGAAAGGGATGCTGGGAGTTTAAAGGCTGCACGCTCATGACCAAACTCTTTTTTTGGGACTCTACCTCATCATCATAACCTCCCTCCTTCGACTGAATGACGAAGGTTCCTACATTAGGAATGGCCACCTCCACCACCCGCTGAGGTGCGGGCGGAGAGGAGGCGGAGTCATCCTGCTCAGGGTCAAGGGGAGGACAGGGGTCAGAGGTCTCCTCGTTGTCAGGATGTGATGACTGAGACTAAGAAAGACAGAAAGAGAGGGGGAAAAAAAGCTCTCCGAAAGAGAAAGTGGGCCAAGAAGTACTGAGAGAGCATCCAATCCAGTTAATGTTTTTTATTTATTATTTTTACTACCTTTAATAATCTCAATGAGATCCTGGATACAAACTGTCCTGTTTTTTGTCAACAATTTCAATTGGGATAATATTTCTGATTGGCTAAACAAACAAATAGCTCCGGCTCAAACCTTTTTGCTTTTTCAAGGAAATCAAATTATTGCTGCTCTTTTCAGAAATGAAAGCTCAATGACTGATGACAAATGTGACCTCCGAGACACAGCTTATGAATGACTTATCTTTTTATATTAAACTGGGATAAAAGAAACCATGTGGGAAGTAAAATACCTATGTGCTCTTTAATTAAAATATATATATATATTATTATTATTGATAATGAACTATAAATGATATGCCGAACACAACATGTAATTTTTGGACAAATTAATGTTTTCTCTCTTTAAAACTGAATGTTTTACCTAAAGAAAAACCTTTTTTAATATAATTTTAATTTACATTTTGATGAATTACAAATTAGTTGCCAAACACAACACATGCAAATTACTGTACAACACACTATTTTGCTTTCTTTCCTGAACAAAACACTAATCAAATGTATTTCATTAAAATCAGTTAATTTATTTTATAATAATAACTGATTAATTCCAAATGAGTTGCAAAACTGCACATACAAATTGTTTTACAAATTACTACTTTGCTTTCTCTCCCTAAACATAATTAAATTAAAACGTAAAAAGTATAAATATTTATCTAGGCTAATTATTGATTAATTAGAAGTGAATTGCTAAACACAATACAATTTTTTTTTTATTATGATTTTCTAAATAAAAGCTGAATGTATATTACCTACAAAATATGTATTACAGATAATTTATATTGAATTGCATATACATTAGCATTGAAATATTGAAGGCTGGTGTCAATCCACTCTTAATTGTCAGCGAAACTCACAAAAACTCATCATCTACAGCTACATGCATGTCTCTATCTACAGTAAATAATGAGTAATTTAACGAATAAAGGACCTTATTTGGATAAGACGAAAATGACTGCATTTTTTTTTAAACTGCACATTATTCTAGTGGATGAAGCAAAGCGCAAATGCAACAACATGGATAAAGAGCTTTTTTTTATTTGTTTTTGGATATTTGAGTGATTAAAACCAAATACCCAAAGTCCAGTGTGTTTATAAGACAAATGGAAAAAGCATGAACTGTATGAGATGAAAACCGACACACATTTCACACGTACTGGCATTTCTTCTCATTTGTAGACATGAATGTTTGCCCTACATCCAACTACAGACCAGCAGAACTTTCTAAATGCACCTTTTAAAGAGTGTTTTGGTCGCCAGAATTGTCTGAAGGACTCAGACCTTGTGTTTGTTTATGTCTTACTGTGTTGAGCAGGGCTTCTGGACTCTTCTCATCATGCTCAGCTGCAGCTTTGCTGATGGCTCTCTCTGTGTCCTCCTGCAGGTGTTTGGAGTCACCGGTGGGCGACTGCTGCTCCATGTACTCTGGATCATGCTGAGGGGCTGCTGAGAGAGCAGAGAAATAGTTCAGAACAGTTGTTTCAGATGGTATGGCCACAGATTCAGAGATGTGAAAGGCTCACCCGTGTTGTCTTGAGGGCAGGGTTCAGTGCTCATGGGCTGGGCGGCCACACTGGCAGCGGCTAGAGCCAGTTTCTCCTGCTGGAGTTTGCGCGCTTGCAGAGCATCCCACTCCTCCATCTCCCTCTCAAAGAGCTTGTTATCTGCCTCTACATACTCCTTCAAATCAGGAGGGAGCTTGTCCAAGCCACTGAGCATCTGCCCTGTCTCTTTATCAAACTCCTCTGAAATATACAGAAGCACAGAGTCAGCATTTCACACACATGGAGTCAAATGAGAATGTATTTACATGTGATTTTTTTTTTAATTTAGTCTAATTTGATTTTGACAGACAGTTTGAAACTAATTTGTATAATTTAAAAACTATTTCAACACTTCAACAAGTTTTTTTTTTAAGTAAATAAAGTACTGAAGACTAGAAGTGTCACTTAAAAATAAGGAATCTATTTATTAATCAAAAAGTAAAAAATATAAATAAATCTTGAAGTTAGAAATATTGTTAAATGTGACAATAATTTAGCTAATTGACAAATAAAAGCACAATTAACATTTTAAATATTTAATTTAAAATTAATTTAAAATCTATTTTTCAATTTGAAAAAAGTAATTTATTCACATTTTCAATAGAAGCTTTTAGATTTCACTTCTCAGCTCATTAGTTGTGCTAAAAATTCATAGGACATTAATTAATGGGTAAATTTCCATATGCATATTACCTTCAATAAGGAAGGGTTTTTTATCATCAATGTACATGAGGCAATATGCGCTGGCGTTGCGATATCCACCGAACGAGTCTCGCACCAGCTCCTCCCAGGATGACTTTGTCACCGAAATGTCATTGTATTTCATCCATCGCTGTTGATGTGGGTCAAAGATGTACGCCCAGTAGTGACCTGCGTTAGCCTGACCCTCATGGACCAAAACAGCATGTAGCCGGTACGGCACCTGAAACCCAATAACAAGATCATGATTAACTCGTTCTGGGGTCATGGGGATCTAAAGTGATCCGAAAAAGCCTCTCACCTGCATCATGGACTTGTCAGAATACATAAGCTCGATGGTTCTGTGGATTCTGGATATACTGGCCTGCAGATCTGACACACACCAGACAGAAACACGTAAATGCACCCAGCTCAAAGCAACAGGAGACAGAAATCAGGCTGTTTAAGTATAAACATAAGCACCCCTAGTGTCGTTCTCCACTTCGCTCCTCCAGCGGTGCAGACAGCCCTCCAGTACCCGAAGCTCCTCCTCTGTGATGTGTCGTGGGGCGGGGTGCATCGGTAGGTCTGGCGGTACACGAGACTGAGTGAATGGTTTATGGATCGAAACTCTTTGCTGTTGTTGCTGCTGGGCCTGCGGACCAGAGCCGGAGGACTCGGGCGGAATAGACGCATCCGGCTGCTCCCCTGTGCTGTAGTCCATGCACAAAAACACATTAATCTCTCATAAACGCGTTAAAAAAATAGCTATTCTAAATACATTTTCAATTGAAAAACCTGCCTTGCTGGAGATGGCAGCAGTGCAGTCGTGCCACCGGGTGGTGCTGTTGTATCAATGTCCTCAACAGGCGATGTACACACAGGCTTGCTGGATGCAAACTCCATGGCGTACTGGAGAACGTCGGCCAGAGGAAACCGCTTAGGCCCTGAGCCATAGCTCAGATACCTGTCACAGAGACAATTTTAGGAAAAAACTGATCACAAATGAGCAAAAGGGTTAGTATTTTTATGAACCAACAGCAGAAAAATATGAAACATTTAGTCAGTCTATGTCTTGTTACTCATAAAAAAAAAATCACTCAGCACGTGACTTTCATATTTTCATAAACGATCTAAAAGATTCTTTCATGTTGAAAACTGAGATTTTTCTGCTATGCAAGTTTTCTCTAGATTAGGGCAGAGGCTAAACATAGTTAACAAACCTTTCCAATCGCTGCTGGAGAACGGTCAAGTGTTCCTTTAGTCTTCTGATCTCCTCACGTTTTATCCGTGTGATGTCTCTGTTCCTGTCCATGTACCTGGAATCAATTGCAGACATAAGTATTTTGTGTGAGAAAATAAAATAAACCCAAGAAAGAAAATCAAATTTCAGCATGCTAATAAATGAAATGCTCATGTTGGGTGGACTACCACTGGGAAATGATTGAACGTTACAAAATATTCAAAACACAGACCAACCTGTCCATGTACAGCATGGAGGGAAATTCTAGCTTGTTGTGAATCTTCTCAGGTCGGCCTAAGGTTTGATTAAACTCAAACCTTGACAGTTCAAAAGTCAAAACTGGTGGAAGTTCAGTGAACCAGTGCTGGGGGAAAACAAAACAAAACAAAAAACAACAACATACATCAAAAATTTGCATATAATAACACTAAAGCAAATTTTTTGTTGTCCATACATCAGTGAAAGTGAGAAAATGTCTTTAAAGTCTTTACATTGATCCAAATTTTCACACTGCATTTTCTCTGAATCTTGAATTTTCTTAAAATTGAAATTTCTTGAAATTTACTTTCAAGAAATCGGTGTTTAGTAGCATTTTAACTCCAAGCACGCTCCAAGAAAAGCCCATCCATGTGACCCATTCCAGCTCCGCCTCCAATGCTGACAGCTGGAATGAACACTGGTGACCTGATCACATTCTGAGCCCCGAGAGAGACACGGTGTGCTGGGCTTTCATTAACATCCCAGCCCACTAGTGCCCAGAATAATGCACACCAGAGAATCTCCTTCTTTTTTTGCACTCAGCTGAAGTAATTAGCAGGAAGCAGCTGCAAAGGGATCTGCCCAGGGCTACACCGATGACTGAAAAGCCATTATGTAACATCTCGGTCGGAGGTCACATGTTTTCTTTTTCATCACCTCAAAGATTGATTGGATGGCAAATAGAAGTGATATCTTAGAAAGTGAAACAGTTTTAGATGTTTAAGCATATTGTGATGCCCTGGGATAGAGGGAAGAAACCTCTCTACAAACCTCTTGCCCTGATTTGGCGGAGTTCTCTGCAGAATGCAAAGACTCGATCTCTCCCTCTATCATGGCTGCCTCTAAACACTCGTGCAGATCTTTGAAGCCGTTCACCTGGAGAGGGTACTGCCCAAACATCTCAGTGTTCTCGAATTTCTTTCCTGTAAAAACACACAAGCTCACTCGCATCATTGTCTTTAAATACGCTCTGCAATCAATCTCTTTATTTAGCGGCCACCATATGGAGACGGCACTGTGAAAGTGTGTCATTCACAAGAAATATTACCCCAAAAACATTGAATGATTTTGGCCGGAATTGCTTTAAACATTACACAAATGTCAAATTTAAATATCCAAATGCTCCCATTATTCGCACTTTACTGTAATTACGTTTATTATTATTTAGCCATATTATTCAAAGCTGAGTTTTCAGCAGCAATTACTCTACTCTTCAGGTGTCACATGACCCCTCAGAAATCATATAAATATGCTCACGTGATACGTTAAAAAACAATTCTTAATCAGTTGTGCAGATTAATATGGCGTGATGAATTTAGTATTACACTTACTGTATGAATAGCAGTGTGCTTATTAAATAAGAAACAGTACATTTTTTGATACATTTAAGACAAGTGCACATGCAGGAAATCTTAATATTCTAACTTCCTGACAAGATAAAACGTGCACTAGCTAAACTGTCTGCATGTAACCAGCTATGATCAGTGCTGTCATGTTTAATAAGCCGAATGCCACTCACACATCAACAACCATTACATCATTTTTAGAACTTGAGTTCTCCACATCACATTAACGCAAGGTCACTTTTCATTAACTAGGAGAGAGGACTCATACAGCTGATGAATACTCACCTTCCAGGACGCCCACAGCCAGGAAACGTCCATAAAACAGGTCAACCATCGGGTTCTTCGGCTTCTCTCCCTCTCTGTGTAGAACAAGAGCAAACATGGAGTCACATGGTGCTGGAAATGTTCTGAACTAGTGGAGTCGGTGTCCTTTGGCTGTAGGAGTCACATGAGGACTGTCTTCAGTGGGTATTTAACGGTGCTAATTGAAGTCGTACAGGTTAATGTACCACATTAATCATCATTAATGTCTGTTCCAGCTGAATTTGTGGTGCGGTCATACATCATTCTGACTGATATGACAGAGAAACACAGAGATACACTGGAAAGCTTGTGAAAGCATCATCAGATATTCTGGTGGAATGTATATGGTCTTACCTGTCCTCCTCTGCTTTTATCTGAAACGCGTCTTCTAGCCAGTCCAAGAGTTTATGGGTGAACTCACTCACATCCTGCTGTACGAACAACACACCAATTCAAGCCTTGAATGAACGTATTCTTGTTTTAACTGGTTTCAATTGATCCTTGAAAATAACAATTTTGCTCTTGTGGGTTCTCTCACTAAGTGCAAATGGAGCACTAAAATGTGTTCAAAATAAAAGTGGTCACATGTAGTCTATTAATGAAAAAGTCAGGCTTATGCTGAGCGTGTATAAAACAGATTGACCCTTGACATAAATATTGAGAGCTCAATAAGTGGACCTATTTTTGCAGAATTTAGTTTTCCTCCCCCAATCCCACTTATGTATACACTTTTTTTTATATTGCACCAAAAGTGCCAATTTCATTAATGCATGACAATTTTACCAATTCAGTGATCTTTGGAATAAAACACTCTTTTTGTTACTACTGCGAGATCTCTAGACTTTAAGGTGTATTGGACCTTTAAGACTATATACTATATGTAAATGACAGAGACTTACCTGCTGAGATTCACTGGACTTAAAGGCATCCTTGAGGATCTCCACGGCCCTGGACGGGTCCACATACTTTCTCTTGGAGCCCACCAACAGTGAGAAAAGGCGCCTTAGCTCCTGCATGAAAGGCAGGTTCCTGTGCTCCTATGGGAATGCAAATGGAGAACAAATTAAAACTTTAACACATAACATCAAGGTCATGGGTTTGCTTCCCAGGGAGTACATAACTGACATAAAATGTAAGCCAAATGAATAAAAATGTCAAATGTAAAACTTCTTAAAACATTGTTACAGGGTATGATGGCAAATAGTTGCGTTTATTTGGATGTTTAGAGTAGATTAGTTAGGTCTGTCAGCTTTCAAGTAAGGATATCTGCCTTACAACAATGTCAATGTCATGCAGAGGTCAGAAACCAACACCAGATCACATCATCTGGATTTTCTTCTTTAGAGGACACTTTTAATTGATAATAGATTCGAGTCTAGAAAATTAGAGCTTCTCCACTGACCCAGCAGATGAAAAGAATGAGCAATAAAGATCCAGGGCTCTGTGGTCTTCTATCAGTGGATGAGGTTAAGCTCAGATTAGCGGCCATGTCTGCTGACCCTGTTCACAGGCTTGAGGCCCCAAAGGAGCATACTGAAGAAAGAAATGACACTTACAGCAGCTAGCCTGCTGAGCCGAACACAGAAGCTGATGTGACAGTTTAACAGCTAGAAAACAGGGACCTTAAAAAAAGCACTTCCTCTGCTTCAGCTCCTCTGGTTACAGGCCAGTCAGTTGGGTGTAACAGTATGATAATGTCACTGCAAGTAACTGAGGCTTTCAAACCAGGTCAGGCAAGGTCACAGTTGGGGGTGAGAAATGGAAGCTCTTATGGCATGTGAGCTGACTATCGGCCGGCAATCTCACCTTCTGATTGCGGGGCAAGTCCTGCATCCGTGCAGGGGGGGAATAATGCAACACCAGCCTCTGGAACTCCAGCAGGTTAAAAAGAGACTGAAAAATACAGATAAAAAGATAAATATCAGTACGCAATCGCTCTAATGCCAACACAACCTTGTGATGATAGGTCGGTTCGACAAAATAAAAATGCCGCATGCGTTTCCCACAAAAACATTTGCTCAGGCTTAGTTGAAGTGTCAGTGAGGTTTTATTGTGTGAATGACTGATGGATTGTGTTTGGTGACAGACTGGCACATTTAGTGTCTCCTCGTCCAGATCTATAAATCCACAGAGCTGTGAGCTGTGAGTGGCTGTGCTTCTAACATGAGCGGGGGCTTCTTCAGGCATCAGGTTACACACGGGAGGTAAACAGCATGTGACAGTACTCAACGATCATTACTCAGCTATCAACATGGTTCAAGTTCTGACATCGTCTATAAAGACACAAACAATCAGGCCCAAGTAGGACATGAAGTCACCTTCAAAGTCATTCTAAAAAGCAGATATACAGTGCTGTAATAATGGTTTAAGATACTTTTTAATTGTGAATAACTTACAATTACACTAATAATCAATACTTAATATAAGTTTTTCTTTACATGATATGTGAATGTGAACTGTGTATATTTATTATGTACATTTAAAGAATGACTTTTTTTAAAAATTAAGATATCAATAACAGAAAATATTTTTACAATTGTAACAACACATTTGAATTTACATTTGAATTTATTCCTGCGAGGCAAAGCTACATTTTAGCTTTGTATAAACACACATTACTGACTTACATTTTACTTATATATGCATTTCATATGTGTGTGTGTGTGTGTGTGTGTGTGTATATATATAGTTCCATATTTTATCAACCTCAAAACATGATTCAGCACCATCTAGATGCACATATTTCATTTCATCTTCTCCTAATTAAATATACTGATGCAATTAACAGAACCGTAACAGTATCTCTGCATTAATAACTGCAATATGAGGCCACTCGACTAGATCCAGATTGAAACGCACATGGGACTACCATAATCAAACTGTCTGGAGTATTATGCAAGCAATACGACACAAAATTAATTCATCAAACTGTCATTTGTTGATTTTCAGCTCATTAAAAAGAAAATGCGTTTCTAATTGTAAAGCAATCACAGCGGCTGATACCGACCTGTATAACAGCACTGAACCAGCACGTGTTCCCCACATTCTTCAGCCCTACGGGACAGTTCTCCAGCCGCTTCCTGTCGTGAGGGTTGGGTGAATCGCTCCATACTTCTGTGTGCGTGCGCTTCAGGCTAGCCTTGTTCTCGGCGATGCTGGCCTCCAAGACTCTGAAGCACAAAGACATCAAACTTTACTCCTGTCTGGTTACTTCACACAATTATAAAATAACTCACGTGGGACACAATTTGTACTAAAATCTATATTAGTACAAAACATTTAGCAACCCCACCTGCTGATAGCCTGCTCTTCATCAGTGATGCCCGTCTCCCTAAAGGCCCTGTTAGACTCCTCCAGACTTAGAGCAATGGCCCGCTGAAGGTCATCTTTATCATCTCCAGTGAGATCTATTACATCTGAAACAATCAAATAAGCATTGAAAGGGAACAAAACAATTACTAGCTAATGATGAGTGCGTGCCAATTACACGACATTCAAACATACAAATATTTACAATTTTAGTATATAATAAGATTTAATAATGATTGAATTTAACGTTAAAATTTAAAAATGCATGCAAAAGCAAAAAAAAAAAATTCTATTTATCGCAGTTGCTCTGAAACAATCTGTAATGTATACAACTAATAGTTTTCTCTGCATATTAAACTTGGATAGGAAAAAAAATACATAAAAAAAGAACACGCTCCACAGTTAAATTAACTTTCATTTTACGTAGCATTTACACAAAATTAATTTTGAGAAATTGAGGCAGACCACTTTTGTCGATAACATCGAAACGGTTAAACATCACCCAACGAATCGGCTGGTTAAGAGGTCATAACACACGGTCACAGTGATGGAGAAAATCCTGAATATGGCTTAACATGAGGCAGCACGCCAAACTTACATTCCCTCTGTCAGCATTTTCTCAGCAGTAGGACTAGAGATTGTTTCATCATCATTTGAAGCAAGCTGGGAGGAGCGGCAAGCTGGCTTTTTAAAGGTCTGGCTCTGTGAGATGATGTGCTTGTATTTATGAGAGAGCTGCCAGAACTCCCACTGTTATGAGTTACATGATGTCTCATTTCGGTATCTCTCTCTTTTCAGCAGGGCGTGTGGAATAAATATTAATTCTCTGGTTCGACACAGCAGTGCAGATTTACTCCTGCAGTTCCGAAGTTAATGAATCAATCCTAAAATCCCACTTATTGAGTTCAAGCGCAGACTGAAGTTTAAAGCAGACAAATCATTTTTGCTGTCAGTAACAGAGCATTCGCAGCTGTTTTTTTCACTTGGCTTTCATTTGCGTCATGGCATTTGATTGCGCTGCATCACAGAGCAGTGTAACCTTCCCCTGGATTCCGGCCAATCATTGTTCTGAGATTTAAATACGTACTTGTGTCAGCCTGGCTGCCCACACTGATGTATCTATCATTGGTGATTTGGGCCGTCTGGTAATAGGTGGCTTCATCTTGCTGCGGGACCTTGGCGTTCTTCTCTGTGAGAAAGGCCACCGCTTCTGCTAGGTCACCATTACTGACCTGGACACAAATACAGATGTTATAACACCTGTCATTAAACACACAGTAAAACTACTAATCTTTCAGCAAATAATATCAAACTTGCAATCTTCTAAATTTACAAATATCTGTCCCACTTTATATTAGGTGGCCTTAACTACTATGTTTAAATGAATCATTTAATTCAATGAGCTTATTGCATACATACATGTTTTTACATTGTACTTATATTTTTCAAAAATACCTGCATTTAAATACATCGGTAACTAATTTATGTAATTACGCTGTTAACCCATTCCTTACATCTGAAAGAACTCTTAAACCTACCCAAACCCGTCCCTAACCTTACCCGTATCCATCTTCAATAGCAGCAATAGTGTTTTGAAATAAAATATTACCAAATAAGTCCATTGTACTTATTTTTTTGATGCATGTTCGTAGCAGTTAAGGCCACCTAATATAAAATGGGACCTACAACATTTACCAAAACAAATTTGCAATATTAAAAGTTAAACAGTTTATAATAAAGAGTTTATGAAACCGATAGTTCACCTGCAGTGCCTGCTGTAATAGTTGAACATCTGTAGTTCCAGTCACTTCCCTTAGCTGGTTCAGTAATGTCTGCTGGTGCTGTGAAAAAAACAAAAAACACAGGAGAAACACATTTTTAAACAAACAGACAAAACCAAAACTTTGCCGTGACTCTACATCCCCATCTATACTGCTCCATATTGAAAGATATCTAATTTATACATGCTTATTTTCTTTTTATATATATATATATATATATATATATATATATATATATATATATATATATATATATATATATATATATATATATATCATCTAATCCTGGCTTGATGTTAATCATCAATAAAACTAAGAAATTAGTCATTAGTAATTAATACATTTAGCAGTTGCAACATGAAAGTACTAAAGTAAAAGGTTATGTTATCAATCCCAGGAAATAAACGTGATATACATGGGCGCAACTGTTTATTCTCAAATGTACCCACTTCTAAATGTCATATTTAAAAAAGGAAAATTGTTTTGATCATATAACATGTTTCTTCCTGTCTAAGTGGGTGGGTTTGGCATAATAAGCTGTCAAATGGATGAAACATTAAAAAACCCAGCTCTGCGAGACCGGGACCCAAATAGTTGCGGTCACCAACACCACTCAGGAGCAAACAGAACAAGATCTCACACCTCCGGCTGGGAAACACAGAGTACTGGCCCTTTATCTCAGTCCTGGCTGCGATCAGGAACGACATGAGTCAAACACAGACTGTGCCAGGTCAAAGAGGGAGGAACGGCACTCCTCCCTAGACCGAGATCCATTTCTGCTCAACTAACCATTACTTTGGGCTCTACCAAATAGTTTACAAATGCTCTTCTGTTTGCTTTACGTCTCCGAGTTAGAGACATCGTTACATAACCAAGCAAGAGCCAGCGGCTAAAGGATGCTAGACCGACCTTTTAATGCATTGTATGCTTTACATTC
Organism: Puntigrus tetrazona; assembly: GCF_018831695.1. Taxonomy (NCBI): domain Eukaryota; kingdom Metazoa; phylum Chordata; class Actinopteri; order Cypriniformes; family Cyprinidae; genus Puntigrus; species Puntigrus tetrazona. The sequence continues at coordinate 861,561 of NW_025047682.1, forward strand.
AAGATATGACATGAAACGAGGTATGTGCGGAGCGTGCACGTCCCAGCCCTCTGAAGGTGGCACACCCCTCCCTGAGATGGGCTATGTAACACGCATTTCACAACAGTAACATGATAAAGCAACACAAGCTCACTGCCAAATCAGGGCCGCTGAAACTTACAGCCCGTTCGCTTTCAGTTTATGGGAAATGCATAGTTTTATATTCCCCACCACCTGCTGTAACCCATTCAGTTTCATCAAGATCACTTCTTCAGTTACTGCATCATATGCTGATAAATTATCTGGCCACTTAACTAAATAGATCATTATACTATTAAAAGCCAAAACAACCCCTTGGCGAGCAATTAAGATGGATTATGTTAAACAACCACTACAAAAAAAAAAAAACAGACATAGAGATTTGACTTCAATTAACAAAAACACAGAAAGGACTTTTTATTCACAAATGAAAAACAACACAAATAGCATGAAGGTTTACACATTTAAACGCAATCTTAAAAACAAACGAAACAACGCCACTAGTCAGTAATAATGTTTATGATTATTGATAAAACAGGAAAAAGATTATTACACATCTATTCAACAGTCTGTTTACAAACAGATCAAATTAAAGCCAAAATAACCACACACCAACAAGGCAAGACGTAAAGTATGAAAACGGACGCAATAAACAAACCACAACGTGTGTCTCACGTAAACAATAAACCCTTCATGTTTACAAACAAAAGGGCAAAGGTAAGAATATATTTTATGAAGCAGCAGTGATCAGAACATAAACAAACCCGCTTACCAAACACAAACTCATCGCGAGGTTTCCTAACACTTCTGAACACCCAAACGGACACTTCACGAGGAATTTAGTGAGATTTAAGAGTGTTTTGATGGGGAACTTTAGTAGCTTTAGCCCTGTTAGCACACACGCAACTGGTTAACATTTAGTTTACCGGGCGTACGCCGTTACATGCAACGTTATAATTATTTATTGTTTTAAATGGTCTGAGTGATTTAAAACACATACGCGTGTAAGCACAAACAGTCCAGCAAATAAAAGCAAACACAGAAACGTGAGGCGCGGCTAACGTGAAGCTAACGCTAGGCCTCAGCAATCAAACTGAACCACTGGAACTTCTAACGCGCACAAAAGCCTCCTTACCACACCAAAAGAACCGAGCAGAGACGAACCGAACTGAACCGGACCGGACCGAACCGGGTCTGAGTGTTAGGACGGCGCGCGTTACCTTCTGAGAGTGCTGCTGCAGGACATTCTGCTCCACGGTCATGGCCGGTTCCGTTCCAGACGAAATGGACTCAGGTTCGAGGGTAAAAACGGAGCATACAGGAATCAGAGGAGTTTAACGTGGAAGAGATTAAAAAAGAAAACCCCTGCACTCATCCGCGCTGCAACGGCGCCATGACGAAGTCGAACGGTACAAACACATCTGACATCTCTGACATCCATTAGCTGGGTCTGAATCACACGCGCCCGCGCCTACGTCACATCGATGGAGTAAACACACCCCTACACGCGCGCACACACACACACTGAAACGAGTATAAACAAAACATATAAAACAAATCTATTCACTAAAGGCGTGACTAAAAATAAACGATGATACTTCCCCAAAATAAAATACGATATACCGTCGCGCGGTGTGGGCTAAGTTGTCATGGACACCATTATGGAACACAAAAATACTCAACAAAACTGTGACAGTTAAATTATATATTTATATATATAAACATTGCATTTGGCCAGCAAACATTAGCCTATAATTATTAAATGAAAGGGAATGCTTTCAGACTTTTTGCCTAGACATGTGACAGCCTCAGGTAAACACTGCTGCATAAAACAGGCCAAAGTCAGCGGACTGTGAGTTCTGTAACGTTCATGAAACGAAAGTAAAAGTTCTCACACAGGAGAAACGGTGTGTTTCTGTTTCTGTTTAGGGAAATTGTAAATGACCCTTAACAGACTGACTATTAAAGCAATAAATTAGAACACCTAAAACTGATGCATATTAGTCCTTTAAATTAATAATTGTGTGTGAGTTAAACAGTCAATAACAAAAAGTAAAAAAGTGTAATGCATTATATATAATATGTTATGATTTTTATTTATTTATATTTTTTCTTTTGCAATCATAAACAGTATAATATATATATATATATATATATATATATATATATATATATATATATATATATATATATATATATATATATATTAGTATGAACTATTATTAAAGTGTAAGTATGACCCTTCACAGACTATTAATAGTAATATCTATTAATATTAAATAAATTAGTGTGCGGTCTGACAAATGCTTCTTAAATATTAAAAAGTGATTATTAATAAGGTGTTGAAACAGTAGACAGACAGACAGATAGATAGATAGATAGATAGATAGATAGATAGATAGATAGATAGATAGATAGATAGATAGATAGATAGATAGATAGAGAGAAGTCTGTATCCAGCCAGTAGGTGGCGCTCATGTACCTGTTTTCAGTCAATGTAAGGTTGCATAAGCTTTGACCCATGCAGCCAGGCAGCAGAATAAAGGCCAAGAGCACTGAAGAAGTCATTAATGAGAGGTTGGGATGACCTTGTTTGATAAAAGCTATGCACTTATCTTTAGGAACAAGAGAAGCACAAAGCACTGAATCTGAAAAAAGTATTTTCTGCATCACCAGGGTCTTACTCCAGGTGTCGGTTTACCAACACCTTAACTGAACGTGTCACTTTGTATATTACATTTTTCCCTCGTCGTCCTCATGTGTGTATCTGCTGTAATAATCTGAAGAATATAAAAATTGATTCCTGTACCGTAATTAAACACAGAGGTCACTAAGTGTAATCATAATGCAATTATGTGAGTTCATGTTACAGCTGTAATCTGCAAGGGTAAATTAAAAATAACATTCATAGTAAGTACACTTGGCATGTTACTCACAAAGAATTCACAGTGAAGAATTCATGCTTTTAATCAAACTACATCAGATAAATCTGACCTCCACCTCTGTATCAGCTCTCGGCTCTCTTTGCATTTGTATGAAGCCTAATTCAAGGTTTTGCGGGTCAGTGTTGGGAATTTCCTCAGATTTGAAAGTGGAAACGAATCTTTGGCAATATTCTGTAGATATGCGTTGGTTAAGGCCGTCACTCTCTGACCTTTGCATTTGGAACCAATAGTTCTAATCTCAATCTGGCCTCAGTGAGATTGCTTGACACTAAAGCACCCTTTCACATTTAAAAGTGATTTGTGGAAATGTTTGCACTGAAAGTCCATGACCCATGAAGCTGAATTTGAGCGTGTCATATATAGAACATCTTTAAAAAAATTATTAATAATCTGAAGAAAAAAAAATTTGCTATAATGAAGTTTAATTTTTACTAATTTGCTAAAATGAAAATAAAGTGGAGTTAATATATTTTATACAATAATATATAAAATATATATTTTTATTTCTATTTATAGAAAATGTTTATTTTAATTTAATATCTATATATACAATATATAAATATATATATATATATATATATATATATATATATATATATATATTCATTTTCTTTTAGTTTTTGTTGTTATAATTTGAATAAAAACACAATAGTTTTATTTTATTAATTTATTGTTATTATACAAAGCCGGGTGAAAAGATTATGAGACAACTATACTGTATATTAATATATAATAATATTTCCCATAAAATATATTAAAAATTATACTTCCTTTGTTTATTAGTTTGTTAAAGTTTTTAATATAATCTGAATATATAATAATCACTTTCCCCTTAATATTTGAAGAGTTGCTTCAAAAACAGATAACTCTCAAATAACATTTTTAACAATTCTCATAAATCTTTTTTCATTGTGCATTCCAAGTAATCTCAATCAAAGTGTAGTCATGATATTTTGACTAGGCTAAAAATAACTCAATAACTTGATAAAAACATGATAACATAATTAAAAACACGATTTCTGAAAATGTAAAAAGACTGAATTATCTGTTTTTGCGTTTCATTTCCAATCTGCTCTCAGACATAACAGTTGTTCTACTTATTAAGTAAATTGAAAAATCTTCCACGAAAAGATAAAACCGATAACTAAAACTTGTTTGACTGATCTTGCATAAGGTTTTGTAATATCATGAACAAAACCTTGCATTATCAAAGGTCACTAGACCACATCTGTTCCAGCGCTGAACTTGAAGTTTCAGTCCATTTATCGTGCCATTAAGCCACGAAACCTTAACTCCAACATAAGTTAAGTGTGAATCAATTTTAAGCTCTTTTATGCTCCGTGGCACGAGGTCAACACACCACCAGTTGCCCACGATCAACAACAGGGCTCAGTGAGCTCTCTTAATGAAAGGAGAAGTTCTTCTGCCAGCTGTCACATTTCTGGTGGCCTTTGAAGAGGGGGCTGCTGGGACACGGGAGGGAGGGAGGGAGGAAGGGGGTCACAGCTGCAGGGCAACCACAGATCAACCGCACCGAGTGAGCTGAAGATGTCAGAGAGAGAGAGACAAAGGTCACAACCCCTGAGGCTCTGGCACAGACTTCAAGAAGCTCACCTTCACCAGCATCCAGCACTGGGGAGCGGGTGAAACAATGGAAACAAAGAATATATCTCCAGCATACAGCACTGATTAATGAAAGAGGCCAGACCAAGACGTGTATTAGAGTGATTTTAGCACAGTTAATAGCTGTTTGTCTTCATACAGAAAAAGATGGCCTTCAGATGGGGGGGAAAAAAAAGCTTAGATGTGGAAAAACTGCTATAACACACAGGTCCTAGTGACTTATTGAACTTATAAAATAATGATAGATAGATAGATAGATAGATAGATAGATAGATAGATAGATAGATAGATAGATAGATAGATAGATAGATAGATAGATAGATAGATAGATAGATAGATACTGAACAACTAAACAATACAGACAGCGATAGATAGACAGACAGATAACTATTGAACAACTAAAGAATACAGATAGACAGACAGACAGACAGACAGACAGACAGACAGACAGACAGACAGACAGACAGACAGACAGATAGATAGATAGATAGATAGATAGATAGATAGATAGATAGATAGATATTGAACAACTAAACAATACAGACAGACAGATAGCGATGGATAGACAGACAGATAGATATTGAACAACTAAACAATACAGATAGATAGATAGATAAATAGACAGATAGATAAATAGACAGATAGACAGATAGATAAATAGACAGATAGATAGATAAATAGACAGATAGATAGATAGATAGATAGATAGATAGATACATAGATAGACAGATAGATAAATAGACAGACAGACAGACAGACAGACAGACAGACAGATAGATAGATAGATAGATAGATAGATAGATAGATAGATAGACAGATAGACAGATAGACAGATAGATAGATAGATAGATAGATAGATAGATAGATAGATAGACAGACAGACAGACAGACAGACAGATAGATAGATAGATAGATAGATAGACAGATAGACAGATAGATATTGTGAGGAGGCCGTGAGAATCGCTGCAGCAGATGTAATTAAGCACCTGTGAATGAGTGTTTTCTCCACCAGCAGCTGTGGACTGCGATGGATTCGGGTTAAACATTGACCCAGGAAGCCGTGCTGCGATGCAGGAAATACACACAGCGGCTCCAAACCTCCATCTCAACCTGCTGAACCTTGCTGACCCGAGTACTTTGTCTTCCTGGAAGACCAAACCATTTCTTTTGTGTAGTGGGCTGTAGTTAAATTGTAAGTAGATTTCTGGGTCGCCTCCAAAACCCCCACCCCCACCCCTTCATCCACCGGCACAGTCCAGGATACCAGAGGATGTGAGACAGACAAACGGCCGCTTGTCCGCTTTAAACGCTGACCTCGGCTCCGACGTGTGACTTGTGCGTTTGCCCTCTCCTCTGTTTTGAAGCCAAAGGGAAACCGGGGGTTACTGGCAGTTCAAGCATGATAAGCATCTCTGGATGGAGAAGTTCACATGAAGGAAAGGTTATGTGAAGTTGAAGAAAAGAAACCTCATTAGAGGATTAGGGAAGGGGAAAGAAGGCAGACAAAAGCCTCTCCTTCAAAAAGAGCCTGGAAGTGGAAACACGCAGTGAAATGTAAAATCACTTTACAGCGACCCCTAAATAAGTTTGACTTTTCATCACATTCAAAAATGGTAGCAAAATATCAAAACTTCACTTGCACGTATTATATAATACTATCGTTTTATTTTGTGTAATTAAACATTTTCTTTAAAATAAATGCCTGTAGGATTGATATTTTGTCTTTTTTTTTAATGCATGTATGGGACAAAGGGCAAATGTCATAATGCATATGCATGCAATGCAACGCAACAATTTTGTCTCAAAATGTTTATTCTGACATTTATTTTAAGTGGCCCGAAAGGAAGCGCAAAAATGAGATCAATGCAATTCTCTCACAATGGTTGGACAAGGCACTTTACAAAATAGAAGCCAACTACCTGTTTTCCCATAATTATGAAACAGTGTTTTCCAAATCCTCCTTACCATCTCTTTCCTGCTATTGTTGAGAACTGGCAGTCATGCGAATACCAGTTTGGAAAGTCTTTTTATATGTTGCACTCACTTACACGGAGATGATTGTCACGATGAATGCTGGTGGTTCAAATGTTAAGTGTTGGTTAACCTTATTCACACACTTGGACACAGCCTGGAGATGCTCTGTGTACATCTGAACGGTAAAAAAAAACACTATAATAAAAGCTTGTTTTTTTTCGACTGGTTCACTCATGTTCATCTGTAAAAATGATAACTCTCAAGTGCTAATATTTCACCCGTGTCCTCACTGTAGGGTTATTTATTAAAAATTGCTATAACCTTGCATATGCAAATATAGGCAAATGATGACAAACCTTCATTCAGTTCTGTGCATTTCAATATTTTATTACGCTATCAGTGCAAATAAACACCAAAGACAGAACATAAGAAAACCAAAAGGCTCCAGTCATCACAGGAGTATATGAAAACATTTTTTAGTTATTCACAATGCAGAGCCACAACATTGCAGAGTGTCTCTAAATTAAACAAAGCAATGTTGTTTTTTTTTGTTGTTTTTTTTAAACCAAGAACAAACAAAACCATTCAGGAAAAAATATGCACATATTTCCGCAGGTTTAAAGTCAAGGACTGCATTTGCAGACGATTATGGTTTAAGTACCCATCTCTCCATGATAAAAACATCTATTTTAAGACTTGACATTTCCCCATAACACAGGGACTCCCCATGCGTGTGCATGCTACAGGCAGCAAAGAGCCTCGGACAGAGAAGTAGATGTGAACAAAGATTATCGTTAGCACAACATAGACATGCAGAAAAGTGTCGTCCTCCAGTACCCATATTTACATTATTACAGTTTTCTTATGTACAATGCAAGACGTTAAAAACTATTTTTTTTGTCTTGAACAATACAAAATAGTCATCTTTGAAAGCGATATTTACATAAATGTATCTAATCATTGTCAAAACATATCAATCGTACAGAGAACATGGAATAAAATGATCTTTTGTTTTGTTGGATAATGTTTAAGACTCGAGTGATGGGCTTTTATCTGGAAAAAAAATAATAATAAAAAGATGCAAATAAAGTAATAAAAAAAAAAAAAAAAATCTGACTGAATTCCTGTCCCTTCTCACAGTAGAGCATCTGAATCAAACAGTATCCATAAATATCACAATTACCCCTCATGGCTTTAGTGGACAAACTGCATCATCTTGTTCAATATACAATTCTCAAAGTCGACACTGTAAATGTGTGAATGCTACATACAGGATATTTAGATAAGATACAAAACAACAACTTATACGAAATTGTAAAAAGATACATTTCATTGGCTAAAAATATGACACTTGTTTTGTTTTGTTTTTACGTCATGCCATTATTTCCACATAACAGCTATAGTTTCATTCCTGATGAAAAATAAAGCACTGTAAATCTGACTACGCTACGATTATAGAACATTCCAGTAAATGTTGTTGCCTTGCGATCGACCCTCTTGACCCCTTTGCTTTACAAGAAAGATACCTGACAGATTACACTGACGTTCCTTTAAATTCTGCCGTAAGAAAATATACTTTATAACTGGACATTTCAATGCCACAAATCCAATATTGTGCTTAAACTGTACAATTTTCTTTGCCTCAGAGTCAGTAAAATGAAAAGGGTCCTGATTTGACTGTAGATAAATATAGTGTGAAATTAGCAGTAACATTTCTGGATTCATCAATAATACACTTGGATGTTCTTCATAAATTTTTCAGTTGTGGGGGGAAAAAAGCTTTTCATGGTGGACATTTTAAATTGTGCTGGGCAAAGTAGTTAGCTTAGCATACATACAAAAAAAGCTAAATAATTATATCATGGAGAATCACCTTATGACATCAATAAAAATAAATCAACCAAATGGACAAGAGAAATCATTGAAAGCAATGGCAAAAAGCCAAACGTTTTAAATCGAATTACCATGTCCCATGGTTACATTTACTCTGTCTTCTGTTTTTAAATGAAACAAAAAAGGTAAGTATAGACAAATGACCATACACACAGTTCTTCAGCTTTCTTCAGTCTTTGGTAGTTCATATCTACCATTTTCTATGTTGTTTAAGCTCTCTTGTCTCTAGCTGTGAGGTTGTCTGTGGACTGGAGAGTCTATTCTGTGCTCATAGTCAATAGACGACTCCACTTTTGCACCCATGATGCAGTGGGTCGGCTGTACCTGATCCCTAATCTCAGGTCTGAGCTGACCGTTTCCCCTCTGAAGCATGTAGTAAAGAATCGGATTAGACCTGGTTAAAGGGGGTGAGTCTGGACTGGATCTCTCCTCCCTGCTAAACGTTTCTACAGGTGACCCCTCAGGTTCTTTTTTGACAGTTTTAGGACTGGCTTTGGGAGAACCCTTAGCCCAAACTACCGATCCCCCAGTGGTATCGACAGGTGCAGGTGCTATTTTGGGATTAGTATTGAAAGAATAGGGGTACCATGGTAAGTTCGGCAACTCCTGAGAGAAACAAGACTGGGTTAAGTTCCCATTGGCTGCACAGTTTGCCTGAGGGATGAAGGGACTTGGGGTCCCTCTGGGTTGGGATAGCTCTTTCAGACAGTTTTCTGATAGGAGAAGTTGCTTAAGAACATTGAAGCCTTGGCTTTCTCTGGAGACAGGAGTTTTGCTCCTAGGACTGCCTACTAATTCCTCTTCTTTTGGTTTTGCCAGCCCTCTACCATTAAATTCAGGTGTTCCAGACACCAGATTGTCACTAGTGGTATCTCGAGACGGCTGACAGAGTTCATTACTTAAGTGCTCTGCAAGCTCAATGCACAGTTTTCTCTTCTTAGGAATGGGGCTCTGAAAATCCACTGGCTCCTCTTTTACAGAGTTCCTGGGGAGCCTAGTATGTGGGTTTGAGTGGTAGGTAGCATTCTGCTGTTTTAAAAGCTGGCTGAGAAGTCCAAATTTAGCAGCTGTTTCTGTAGGACATAGTTCAGTTTTTATTGTGTCCCGGGCTTCAGCAATAGGTGAGTGTTGTGATGATCGTCTCTGATTGTACACCCCTTCATCTGAGCTATCTGAAGAAAGATTCTCCTCTACTGGCTCAGTTTTGATCTTAAGATTCGGAGAAGGTCCGTTTGAGGTGTCACGGTTGACAGAGCCCCTCTGAGGTTTCTCCAGACCCCCTGGGGTTACTTCCAAGACTCTTTGCCCACTGGTTCTTTCCTTCTGGGAAGCTGTTCCCAGCAGAAGCTGCAGAACTGTGCGCTTCTCAAGAAGGTTTTCTATCTGTGTTGACGCAGAGGGTGATTGCTCACATTTGTGAGCTGGGAGAGCAGGAGGAGAACCTCCATCAAGCATGGAGGCTCTGTTTCGCTTATGTGGAATGACAAGTTGATCCAAAAGCGCCTGAGACTTGTCAAGCTCAAGTTCTGGACTTTGCCTTCTGCTTGTCGGCTTGTGAGGGGGAGAGGGTGACGCATTGTTTTTACCACTCTGGGCCAGATTTTGTAGTAGCTTGCTGGCGCTGAAAGGAGGCTCCAGCGTCTTTTCACTTGAATGAGCTTTAGTCTTACACAAGTCTAAGGGACTGGACTGGGCATGGGGTGAGGGAAAGGAGTATGAAGGGGAGACTGAGCTGAAGGTAGCTGTTTGCCAGTCCAGTGGACTCCGTGTTCTGCTGTCCTCAGGTGTGCCAATCCGTTTAAGTGGGCCTGCATTCAAGCTGCTCATTATTGCGTCAGGCCGCAAACTAGGATTATCTATGCTTTTGTTTACTTTCTCGTTATTCTTGCGGTCCAGCAGTAACTGCATTAGAGTGACCTTATCAGGGGATTTCACGTCTGGGCTGTTATCCAGATCTGTGGCCTCACGGACCTTTGGCACAGAAGGTTCCGTCTTCCACTTGTTTATAAAAGACTCTGTGAGCTTATCCAAGGAGGGGGTTAAGGAAGAGTAGGCCTCAGACTTTTGGCTAGGCGCTCTGCTTTTCATGGAGAGATCGATGGGAGAACAGCTGGAGAAGCTCTCAGCATCACTGCTGTCTTTGGTCAGGCTGTTATCCTGGCTAGAGTACTCACTGTCAGACTGAAGGGAGGAGGCCCGGCTTGGGAGGATGCCATAGTCATCCTCCAGGTGTCCATTCCTGGTGAGCTGCTGCTGGGAGTTGTGATTGTTCAGAAGTAGGAGTAACAGGCTGCTGCAGTTTTGTGGCGGTCGACCATGTCTGTCGAAGGGCTGTCTCTCTTTGGGGGGTCTCATAGAGGGTGAGGAAAGGGAAGGGCTTTTTTTGCTGGAGTTTACTGTTGGTGGGGGGAGTGTTTCGTTTTGAACATTTAAGGAGCTTAGCATGTCTGGGGCAGTTGTTGGTTGCCCCATGCTGGGAGGCCTCTTATCCTGCGTTTGGTGAGTAGCCATGGCTGCAAGCCTCTCGCTGGCTGACCTACTGGTTAATTGTGCTTTTATGGCCTGCTCTCTGGAGTACTGCTGTAGATGTGCCTCGCTGGACAACAACAAGGCCAGCTGGCTACAGGCAACACTGGGCTTGGGTGAAGGGGCCGGACTGGACCTAGTCCGCACCATGTTGGCAACAGCTTTGAGTCGCTCAGTGCAAGACATGGATTCAGAGCTAGTGGGCTGGGCAGAGTTTTGAGAAGAATGAGGAGAATCTGAGTTTCGGTTCTGGGTGCTCTGCCGGCAGTAAGGCACGGTGTTATGATTCTGTTGCTTGCTTTTCCTCATGAGGCTTTTTAGGCGGCCTGATGCTGTGCCGTAACTCTGGTAGGTTTCCTTATCAGCAGGAGCACTTTCACTGCTGTCCCTGTCAAGCGGTTTGTGGCTTTGAGAAATGTGCTGTGACAAGGCGACACTCTGCAGCCGAGAGCTGAAGGACTGCAGCAGAGAAGCCAGCAAGGTGCTCTCCCCCTGCTCAGAGCCATCCAGGCCTGCTTTATAGTGCTCCTTTCTCTGTCCGTTCAGTTCTCCTACAGTGCCTGTTCGTTTCTGGCTGTTATCTTCACTCCATGCTCCTGAGCGAAGCAGCCTGGCTTTTTTAAGGTGCTGTGAGGCCGCACTAGGTGGGCTACCCTTGTCTTGTGAGGGGGAGCCATGGTTAGGGAGCTGAAACACCCTAGTCACCCTGTTGGCATTCTCTTCATTGTTTTGGACAGGTTCTGAACTCTGTGTAGCAGTGGCAGCAGTCCCAGTGGTGACCGGATGCATTAGCAAACCTTCCAGATATGTTAAAGCAGCAGAATCCTGGTGAGTTTCAGGGCCAGACTCCACCCCATGAGTCATGTTCAACAGTAGGATGCCCTGATGTGATGTTTTACAACTAATGAAAATGCCTTAGTAAGATCTGTGCCATAAATGATAAGAGTAAAGAACTCCAAACGTGCTTTGGATTTTGTTCCTTTTCAGTCAAATAGTTTTACATACAGGACCAGCGGGCATTCGTAATGTCAAGCATGAAAACCCAGCTGGCATCGCTGTGCATTCTTTGAGTAAATCCACACAGTTTTAAAATATGTTTTAAGCAAAACCAGAGGAATGAAGAGGTTTCTCTGTCCTGATGAACCATAAGCTCTATATTTGGTAGATCCTCAGAGACGAACCAAAGGTTCAGCGTTGCCTGTGTGCTCTTCTGATCTTAGACGTGGCCACACGGGAACCTACAGCACAAGAAAAGAAAACACTACATGAGTGACAGGCGTCAACATCCCAGCATCATCAAAATATCCACTGTAACTTTCTTTGAAGTCTCTGTCATAAACAATTATCACAGAAGAACTAATTAAATTCAAGCAAAAAAAAAAGAAAACTTCAGAGTGAACATAAAACTTGTTTGACAAACTCTTTATAGCAACTGTCAATCAAACTGCTCTGCCTCCCAACTTTTTTCTTCAGGACCTCTTAATGTTTGTTCTCATGTGTAAAGAAGGCCTTTTATGTCCATTACTTGGAGAGCATTTCTGAGAGTTATCATTTTACAAATTAAGGAGAGTAAAAGAGTTTAATTTTTTTTTTAAATCACAGACAATGTTTTCCAAAAGATAGACATTTGCTTAAACTTTGTTAGTGAGATGGACAACTTCTTGCCTGCTGTACTTAAAAATATCCACTTGCAAATTCACTTGCAGCATTTAAATCTACTCTCTTTCTCATGTGTGCAAGTTACATTGTGACAGAAAAACAAAGTTATTGTCAAATTGAGTTAAGTTCTCATCTTTCTCAGTTATGACAGTCTCCCTGGCATAACAGGATTAAAGAAGTGAATGCCCATTCAAAATGGCTGTCAGCATCCCTTCAGGCTCAGGCCAGTGGTGGCTCAGCGGGGCTGGCAGGTGTAGAGGGGCACACATGGCACACCTGTCAGACCGCTCCTCCACAGTGCCACGGCATCAGATAACATGACAGCACTGCTGGCTGCTCGCTCGATGGGTCTGAACCCTGTCAGAACTGCTTCCATAAACACTCCTGACTTCCCACTGTCAGGGCCACCACCACAAAGGTTAATTAATACAGGATTCCAGCTCCCCTAAAGCAGTGCTCAGCTGCCAGAGAACATCTTACCCTCCATGTCCTGCCCCTTCAGCAACGGGGCAACATGTTACAGCGGTTTGCAGAGGAGTTAAGCTCGACCTTGAGCTGGGGATGCTGTTACAGCAATTCAACAGCACGCTCACGCCTGGAATACCCTGAATATGCCGTAGTAACTTAAGATCCTCAAGATGACGTGACAGGAAAGTCCTGTGAGAATCAGCACAAGGTCACACGCATTTAAATTTGATGCAAACTGCATTAAGTTGCAAAGGTCGGGTGCAACAGGTTACGACTACAAGGATGGCAAATAGGAAAACTAATTCATTAACTAATTCAGTCTCAGTTACAGGATCAGCCTGGGCCACTGACCTAAATTTAACAACAAAGAGGGCAACCTGCTAGAACGGGGCCATCTGACGTCTCACTCTAATCTTAATGTGGCAGATTAAGATTAATTTTCCGTCAAAGGAGGTGCTGCTACCCTACCAATAAAAGTTCAAACTTGGGACAGGTGGAGAAAGAAGATAAACAGACAGGCTGAAAAACTGGACCATAAGAACAATGAAGTAAACACATCATTCTAGACAAATCAATACTGGGCTACAATCGGATCATGCCAGATTAGATCTTGTCCATGAAAACAAAAGGAAACCGTTAAGGGATAGCCAAAAGCCAAAAATGAAAATTCTGTCATCATTTACTCACTCTCATGTCGCTTTTTCACGTTAAGTTTTAATCCTGAAATTGATGTCCAAAACAACATGAGACATGAGAATGATTCCAACAAGACTCTTGTATCTCCTAAGATTTTAATTTGAAAGGAAGCAGACATACAAAGGACAAGAAATACAGGTCTAAGGGGCAATCTCACAGCATACCCTCCATTCGCAATTCTCACATGACCCTTTTGCACAAGAAATACAAAATATGTTTTCTCCCCCTCTCTCTCCTTTCCCCCTCCGTCTCTCTCCCTCCAGCGGTCTGCAAGTGATTATCCATTATCTCTGACAATGTCAAACATTCACACCCAACAGCATTTTAAGTGATTTCACTAGCCAGTGGTGAAAAGAACAGCGGCAGACAGGAAGCTTTATCATGGCAGGGCGTCTTTCTTTGCTCACCCAGACACCATGAGCAGGAAGGTCAAACCATCATCAGTGGCTGAGAGGCAATTTCCCTTGAGAAGCTGGACAAAAAAAAAATGGCCGTAACTGCGAACGCCAGACTTCTTGACGCAAATGTCAGAGATTTGATATCCAAAGCCAATCTGGCGATCCTTGCATATGGGGTAAGAAATTAATTGGAATTCAACCCGTCCCACAAAGTACCCTAACAAAAAAAAGGTTAATGAATGATCCCCATTATAAGGAACCATAATCCATTTGCACCATTTAAAATGCATGATTAAAAATAGGGTGAGCCGCAGGAACTGTGCTGTGAGTCAAGGTCAAGTACATCTGAGTCTCGGTGCAAGCAACAGCTGGAGTCCATGCAAAGCACTCCGTGTTAATAAAAAGTGACAACCCAGTCCTTGCTGCGCGTATCGCTAATATCTGACACCAGACTGGCAGACGCTTCCCCGGCGTTAAAGGTAAGCCAAGGTTAAAGAAATTTTAAAGGAAAGCGAGCCGTGTGAATCGCTTTCCATCATGTTATCGTAGGCAGCTGGTGTTCACTCAGATACGCCGGACAAAGTTTGTAAATCCAATATGGCTCAAGAAAATTAAATAAGGGGAGCGACGTGCTACCTCAACAAACACAACTGTAACGTCCACATCGGTGAACTTTTGCTCTTTTAAAGTAAAACACAGAGCAAATAAGCAGCCCCATAGAGCTCTGCAAACTGAGCCTGCTATAAATCTAAAACCAAGTCAATCAGAACAAACAAACTGACTAAGAAACAAAACAAATATTTCCTTTGACAGCGAACTTAGGCTATTACCAGTTAGTAAATACTACAAAATAAACTTAAGTAAAACACACACAACAATAGACTCTGTGCCATTTAAAAAAGAGGCTGTAAATAAAATGTTACATCAAATAATCCAATCAAATAATTAAAATTAAATTCCAATTATTACACTGAACTACTTTTTTATGTCATACAATATAATTGCATATGATATTATTGATATTTCCTACAACTCATTAATTCCAGTTCTTTCATATTTATAAACTTCAGCGTACTGCTAGAAATTGCATTCAAAACAGATATTCTATAAATTTTCTTAAATCGATTAAGTGCACTTAACCAATGAAAAGGCAAAGCACCAGGGTTCCTCCTCTTGGCACATCACTCCAGCTGGCAAAAAAGTTGGCAGAACTTGCCAACGAAATGCCATCCGAGTACAATTACAGCATCTCATTCACTCTCCACTCTTATCACTGGAGCTGTAGAGCGCGCGCGCACACTCCTGCTACTCAAAGAAAACACTAACTCCACTTGCCAACTCCTCCATATCTACTCACCCGCTGTCTCCTTAATCACAACATAGGCAGTTCCAAATCGATCTTACCCTGCTCCTACTACTACTACACCACCACAGATCCTGCTACACCTCTAAGCTTTCAATTGAATTGGCTGTTCCCACAAGAAGATAAACTGGTATTTGAATTGCAAATGATAGGAAGTGGAATTTACAGAATTGCAATTCAAAAAAAAAAAAAAAAAAGGTAACAGCTCATTTCACAAAAGGAAAGAAGTATTCTTCCATTTTGATTTAGTTTTTTTGGAATTATTTTTTTTGTTTTAATTCTACTATTGCATTTGAAATGTAAGACCTAGATCAAATTCAGATTTCCACCCCACTTCAAATTCAAGTTGCAGCACCGTTCTGAACGGCATGCAACTGTGGTGCATTCAGGTTCATTCTTCAGCACTTCACAAGTGTTTAGCGCAGATATGAATTCCCATGCTACTGCAATCTTACTCCAAAAGGTCACCTAGACGGATGATTCAATTTAAAGCACACACAAATGCACAAACGATCCATTCCCCTCCAAGAAAACACCTTTAAAAACTGCTAGAAATCTCCACTTCAAGAAAGCCCTGAGGGCTACAGCAGCAATCTTCACACTTGCTAGAACTACGTAAGACAACAGTGTGCAGACTATAAGCTGTGTTTAATGACGGCTAATGAGAGCGGCCCTACGTTACGGAGGCGACGGGAGCTCAGACAGAACGGGCGTCTTCGCTGCAGATCTCAGGAGGCTCAGACAGGTGAAGTGTGGTAATCAATTTGCTCTACCGGCAGGACTCCTCAGCAGAATACTAATGAATCTCTCTCTCTCACACACACACACGCACAAATAATCCGCTCTCACACATTCACTCAAACACACATTTCAACCCTTTCCTTGGCTGGAGGGAATGAGAAAACAGCTGGGCTGATCACTGCTGCCCTCAAGGCTGTGTGGGTACAGATTACATGGTCGTTCCACTCGACACTTTCAAAACAGCTACGGGGGAAACGAGGTGAAAGTCAAACCTGGAGTACAACCCCAGCTGCACGGCTCCGTTTGAACACAAACACACGCACGTGGACACATTTAAAGCCAGGAATATACAAAACAGAAACCAAACACGCACCTGCAGCCGCCACACACAGGTACAGATGCGCCTGAGGTAAGAAACACATGAGCAGTCACCCATATAAACACTCAAGGGGAAAGGTATGTCAGAGAAGAAAAACTATTTATCATAATTTAGGCATGGAGATGAATCTTTAAACTACACCTCCCAGACTCACTTTCTATCTGCACACAGCAATATATAAATACAATTAAAAACTGATTTGTCATCAACACAAATTCAAATGATAGCATTTGCCTAATCCATTTCCTATACTCTTTCCACAAGCAAAACAATAAAAGGGAAAGAACAAAATACGCTGGTGTGAATCCCTTTGGAACACCAGGGATGCACCGAAATTTCAATTCTCAGTCGATAACCGAAAATGCTTTGTAATGATTACTTATCAGTTTATTAAACGATATAATGTAATTTTGTAAGACTTTTTAATTAAAAAAAACACAAGCTATAAACTAACCACACTTTTCCTGAAAGCAACAAAACTGGACAGAATTAATATAATTATTGATAACACTTTACAATAGGCTTCATTAGTTAACATGAACTAAGACTGAACATTAGTTTATTAATTAATTTATCAATCTTGGTTAATGTTAATGTTAGACCATTTACTAATACATTATTAAAATCAACAGTTGTGATTGTTAGCAGTTAATGCACTCTGAACGGACATGAACTAACAGTGAACAACTGTAAATCATTAACTTATCATTAACTAACATTAAGGCAGATTCATGTTAGTTAACACAATAACTAATACCTTATTGTAAACTGTTACCTTAATATTAAATAGCAATACACTATTTTTACTTATTTCCATGCAACAGAATCAGAAATAAAAAAATTTTAAACTAATTGTCCAAATATTGTATAATCCCACAAAGCTATTATTATCAGAGCACAAGAAGGTAGTGTCAGCTGTACTACAGCATGCTATAGCACAGTAGCCCATCGTTGAGTTATTTGAGCGGACTCTGCTTTTTGAGCCTTGTTATTTATGCAGACTTTTAATATGAGCGGTAGGCTACTATACGAGCAGAAGTACATTTATTGAGCAGAATACTGAGTGTCAAACCGCACAAGGACAAGGTTGGGGCATGCCATACATATTATATAGCCTATTTTCAGGCATTTCTCTCTGCCAATCATTTTTAACGGCTGAAATTCCTGTGTATTTCTATGGAATACAATTATTATGTAATCCTGATGGACATGTATTATATTTTTCATGTACCCTATCATTCAAAAGAACTAGAATAAGTACTGTTTTAATACTTTTATTCTGCAAGGACACATTAAAAAATAAATATTTTAAACTTTCAGGAAAAACTGTATTTCACAAAATATATTATTAAAACATTAAGTTTTCAACATGAATAAAAATAAGAAATATTTAAATTCAAATTAGCACATAAAGACTGCTTAAAAATAATTCTGGATAAAATTGTAGCTTTGTCCTCACAGGAATAAAGTACAGTTTAAAATAGGCTATATTTAAATACAAAACCGCTCTTCAAATTTGTAATATTACTTCATACTGTATTTTTGATCAAATAAATGCAGTCTTAGTGAGCAGAAGATACTTAATCATACAAGTATCATTTACAAATGATTTGTGAAACACGCATTGAAATCCCGTTCTGAATCAAATGATTCACGAAAGGTGGATGATATCATGTGCGTCGTTAACAGATCACACTAACCTTAGGTTAGGCTATGATTAACCTTTTTTAAGGTTTTCAAAAGTACATGATGTTCACATGCGCACCAGAACTACTAGCCAACATGTCAAAGCATCCACTAACTGCTAGGCCACGTCTCTTTTATTGCTATGACAATAAAACGATGAACAAAAATGACTGGCAGAAAAACAAACAATATGTGAAATGTTGACTTGATGTGTTGAGCGGAATTCAAAATCACATCATCACATAAGCCGTAGGGTTCGATGTGAGAGAGTATGTAACTAACAGCTAGGCCATGGCTAGCCACTGTGCTTTTTGGTCCCCTTCGCTCTGTGGTCAAAAGGGCAGCGGGACAGTAAACCCAACAGCACATTTTACATCAGCGGGAATAATTCACTTTTTACACATCCAGTATCATTAATCGTCTCTAACAAGAGGACACAACCTCACCTTGGCAGTTTCACACACAGCTGGAGAGTAGAAAGAGAAGCGGCTCAGACACACACAGGAAGCTGCCATCCTCTCCGAACTGATGTGTGAAGACAGCCAGGAGCTAGAAAACTAGAGTGAAAACCTCAAAACGAATGAAGAGAAAAAAAAAAAAAAAAAACAGGCTGCCGCAGCGCTGCTGCTGTCTGCGCCCTTGACACACTGACACTGTCATGTGACACTCTGTCATCCGCCACCTGGCAGAACCCCACCCTCTCACTTCCTTCTCCTGGTAACCCAACGGCATTGAACTACATCACGCCACCCCACACCAGTGGAAGGTAGCGAGGGTCACCATGTCCTCATCTGTAATCCTCTGCCATTCTTCAGCAGCCCGGCTGGAGGAGGCGGCACCTGCCACAAGGGGAGAATGCCCAATTAGGCAGCTGTCACGCAAGGCAGAGGCTCCAAACTCATCCCTGTCGAACTGGAGAGCAGCTGTGGGTGCCAATTACGGGCGAAACATTAACCGCTTCGGTTCCAGGAAAAAGCGAGGGCCTGGGCAACACATGATGTTTGACGATTCCAGGTTTCTAGCCTGCAGGCACTGGAACCTGATTACCAACATGCCCCGTTCATCCCGCACCAGACACCAACATCTACTCCAAAAATACCCAATAAGGTGAATCGAGTTAATGTTATCATACATCAATATATAGGTCTCAACTGGCAAATAATAACAAAAAAACAAGGCAAAAAAAAAAAAAAAGTGTATATAAAATTTCAAAGCTTAAAAAAAGATTTTTAATTAGTTCTTCAATATTTACTATTTTCCTATTAATCAATTAATATATTAACATTTACTGATTTTCTCATTCATATAATTTCTTCAGCAAAAAAAAGGATCTAAATGAGTGAAATGAAACTAAACAGTTATGATGACCATATTATGATACATAGTATAGTCCAAATGTTATTTTGCATAAAGCAATTCAAAATTATTTATTCAGAAAAAAGCTAAATAATGTATTTTAGGTAAAAAAATAAATAAATAAAATGGTGCATTTATGTGCTGTCAATCGTTAATCGTCATTAATGATCTCCCAAATAAGTTTTTGTTAACATCATATTTGTTTATACTGTGTATATTAATATATGTGTATATATACTGTATATAAACAAACATTCATGTATATATTTAAGAAAAACGTCTCCTCAATTAAGGAAGAAGCAGATCATAAATAAGTAATAACTCTGCATTTCTTTACCAGAAAAATAGAGACAAGAAACATGCGATGGAAGCACACACATTGCTTCCACAGACATGCTGCAATTATGATGCTCTTAAGCACTGTGATGGATTGAATAATGACTTTTGTATCATAATACATAAATCGTGAGGTAGTTTGGGGTACCTAACACTAATGTGAAAGACTGGAGGGCCAAATCATCTTTTCACTTCCTCTCCAACCTTTTTCTGGCAAAAGAGCGACAGTAATGTAACATTTCCATGTTTAAATCAGATCTTCACAGGCCTGGGGCCTCCATAATCTCCCTACTGTTAATTAAATGACGAGGGAGCGTAGGCGAGCCGAGAGGAGAGAAGGACAAAGCTGCTGGGTCTCCTGCCACAGCAAGACTCGTTAATATTAAAGATTTATGCTCTTCCCCCGCCATCGCTACAGACCTTCCTGTGCTATGCGTGTCTGTTTGGGTTGGTGTGTTTTTAGGACAATGCATTGCAATGCAAACTAGACGATGGCTTCGGTCTCAGCAGTGTGTCAGGGAGCATGGAAATTGTTGACAAATTTGTTGTGATTGTATAATTTATCATCTCAGAACACTTCTGTTTTGAGTAAGATGGAAACTAATCTGCAACTGCGAAATGAAATGAGCTGGATGCCAGCCGGTGGAAGATTTACGACAGAGCGAATCCGGAATCGTGACAGCGGTTATTGATCATTTAGTCTCCATGGTTTCTCTGTTTAATCGAAAAGTCGCAAAACTGTGATAACAGACGCCTGAGGGACAGATTAGATTAGCACAGATACCTCAAGCATACGACTACTGCTTTTCCATGGGCTTTTTTTGAAGTCAACATCAGGTCAACTGGCTTCACTCTAAAATTAAGAGGTTAGCGTGCAAAAAAACCCCAAAAACTGTACTTTGACTAACTCAAAACACGACAGCTGTTTTCTTTTCTTGAATTTGAAATATTATGCTGATCAAAAAGTGGGAAAACTTAATTGAGGACAAAATAGCATCTTATAAGTAGCTCATTTTTACAGATTTACTTATAAATCACAAAATGCAACTTCTATTATGAATTCTTATGAACATGCCAGGGACAGATGTCGTCAAATCTTTCAAACTGTATTTTGTATTATTGTATTATATATTTTACACAAAAAGCAACTGTTTTGCTTTAAGAACATCTGAAATACAGTCCACAAGTTGAATTTTTATATTACATTTATATCATTTATATTATTTATTTTTAATGTAAATCTTTTTATAGCTTATTAAAGCTTGACAACCTCTAGTTTTTATTAATTTCCATTAAACTTAAATTAGCATGAATATTACTGAAATTTATGTATAATTTATATTTTTTATAAATATTGTATATATGTGTGTGTATATATATATATATATATATATATTTTTTTTTTTTATATGCATCTAAATATATACACATATGAATACTTTATGTGGGTTTATTTATTCATACATAATGAATATAAACAACACACACAAACATATATTATGTAAACAACAAAAACTTATTTTGGATGTAATTAACCTCAATTAATCATTTGACAGTACTACTATGTTATTTATACATACGCACGCACACACATACATACACACACGTATATGCAGACAGACAGATAGAAGCATAGATGCATAAAAAAATAATAAATGCATAAACAAAACACGTACCAAGCCTTTAATAAACAGTCTCTCAAGACTAGTAAGACTCCCCCAGTTCAAACGACTCAAACAAACAGCCATGTGACGTAAAACGGAATTTTACACTAAGCTTATGTGTGACCGCAGGGCACTAGGGCAGTGAGACTGCAGACTTAACGGAGGTTTAACCGTTAATCGCCACAGATAAAAACGGATGCACGAGTTAAAAGCACCAGAGGAAGTGGTTAACATGCCCGTTTGAACGGCTAAGTTACATTACAACCTCTCTCCCTCCATTTTCAAACCACACACACCCCTTTTCCTGGCTTCACCGGAATATGTGGCACTACAGAGTCGTTTCAAAACGTCTGAGGATAATCGAAGACAGCCCTTGACTGGCGCCTCGACGCAGCCACAATATCCGCGGTCGCAGGAAGACATGGAAGGGTTAACCGGGGTGAGGTGGGGGTAAATGAAGGATTTTACAGTGCCCCCAATTCCCCCGCTCCCCCCCTCTTCCTGTTGTTGCAGAGAGTCACAGGGTGAGCGCATGTGACCTTGAGATGCATCGCTGGCACAGTCAGGGCTGCCTTGCCTGCAGGCGTCCTTGAACTGGATCTGCAAGACAAAAACCTTCACACTGCCAGATAGACATCTCAAATCCCCCCCACCCCAAACGTCTCTCTCTCTTTTCAATCTGCTTGCCTGTTATCTCCTCCCCAGCGGGGAAGACTTATCTGAATGCTGGATCTTTAACCTTAACACTGAACTCAGACAGAGGCAGAATTTCAAAATGTCTCACTGGTGTATTTTTAACCTTCATCCACAGATTGTTTGTCTCCGTTTCAGGGGATTAGATGACTCTCCACGGCATCTGAGACACTAGACAGGCCGACTTGCAATATAAGGGAGGATTTTTTTTTTTTTTTTTTTTTGCAGAAGAACTACATGACGTCCGCAGCAGCCCCCTAAACAAACTCTGAGATGAAACAAACTCACTGAACTCTCAGAGAATAGCAGGACGAGCTGGTTTTGGGTTTTATCATCTTGTGTTCTGCATGAGTGACTTTAAAAAAATAAGCATGTTCTAGCATGCTTATCCCCAAAAAGGCATCTTATAGGAAAATTCTGGGTTCATTACAAGTTAAACTCATTTGACAGCATTTTTTGGTATTATTCTATTCACAAAATTATTTAGACTCATCACTTATTTATTTTATTTGAAGAAAAGCGAGGTTACAGTGAAGCACTTGCAAAGGAAGTGTGTGGAGCCCAATTCTAGAAAACTGAAAATCAGAAGCATTAAAGCATTTGTATCAGCTCTTCTATTAAAATTGATTATTTGAGCAGTAATGTTGTTCTTATCAATTTATGGCTAATTTTAGGATTTTAGTAAATATGTTCTCATGGCAAACTTATAAAATTGCATGTTAACATTCGCTTTGCGTATGCATTTAGGCTATATTCTTACAACTGTGAGTATTTTTATCTTAAAACATTGAAACATTTCACTTTTGTTGAAAGTGTATCACTACTATAACCTACATTTGTGCCTCTTTTATTTAAGGAATGGATTATATTGTTATTTTTAACTAACTCTATTAAGAAGGCTTCTGTTAACTGAAATTAAACATACATTTTAGATGGAAACTTAATATTATATATATATATATATATATATATATACATACATTTATATATATATGTATAAATGTATATATATATATATATATATATAAAAACTTTAAAAACTGAAAAAATTTAATTAAAGGAAATTCAAAATACTATAATACAATAAACCAGGATTAATCACTAAATGGCTAAACATGCATATTTTGCAGATGAAAATCATGGCTTTCTGGTCCACCAGCTAGACCAGCACCAAACTAGCAAGCTGCCATGTGTCATTTCAAACAGTTTTGCATCTGCCCTGCCATATTGAAAAAGAGAAAGGCTACAAAAAGACAAGTGACACATTGCAAGTGTTACAGGAGTGCATGAAGCACCTTTTATCATCATGCAAATGCAGTGCCCTTGGTTGCACAAGGTTCATCACTTTAAACAAATATTTGGACTGTCCTCTGTACATTGACACCGAGGTGGGGGAAGAGGGTAGAAATGTCATGTTTAAACACTAACCCTGCCTAGCAGCTAACAGGAACACAACTCGCACACATGCATCCCGCCCGGGAACGTGAGGATCGTGTCCTTCGCGGGAGACTTTGCTGTGCCGTGCCGACTGACCTTTCCTGACTGTAACGTTATCGCATGTCATATGTGATCCTGCTGGAAACCATCTGCCATGGACTCCTCTGGCAGCACGCAGGAGCCCGAGACGTCACCGCTCTCCTCACCTTCGCTGGAATTCATCAGATTACCGCGGGAACACCCACCTGGCCCTGTTTGGGACACGATCCCTGCGCAACACGATATGCTCAATTAGACCAAAGGTCATTCATGCCAATGCATCAGTCCGTAGGTTATTAAATCAGACTCAAACTAGAGAAGTGAGCAGGGAAGTAGTAAGTCATAAGAGATGTTACAGTGATTATATCATGGTTTTACAGCGCTGTAGATATGATGAGAAGTGTGTAATAATAACAAATAACATTAACACACAGAGAGAACAGGTATCCTCCAATAAGAAAAATTGTGCATAAACTACGATGGAAACACATTTACTAAATAAATTCCTCCATGTGACGGGATAATTTGACTAACCGGCAGACCAATAGTCTAGTTTTGCACACAGGTTTAATTTCAATCCTTGGATGGAAACGCAGCTATTGAAAGAAAAATTTACAACAACAAGAGTTTACAAAAAAATGACAAACTAATGGTAAAATGATCACAATTATCACATTAATCACTGACTTTTTAAACACAAATTAAACAACTTTGACAATAGCAAATATCAATAAAGAAACACTTTATTAAAATACTGCGTTACATACTTGTTCTGTACTGCCGGATTGTTTTTTTTTTTGTTTTATCCAAGTAATGGAACTCATTAGCAACTAATTACGTTCAACTGATTAATATTAATGATTATAATATAGTGTTAACATTAACAGATAACATCATGAAAAAAATATTAAATATTATATTAAAAGGCATTTTGGTCTAATAATATGCTTAATTTATAAATCTAAAATATTTTACCGTATAATTATGTCAATTATATCAACAAAGCACACCATCATCAAAATTAACATCATTGCTTTAATAGTTAAAAAATTCTTATAGCTGTCAGGAAATAATGCATGTAAAGCAAAAGTGACCGGAGCATATCATGTATTCATTCAGTCATATATATATATATATATATATATATATATATATATATAAGATATATATATATATATATATATATATATATATATATATAAGAGATATATATATATATATAAGAGATATATATATATATATATATATATATATATATATATATAAGAGATATATATATATATATATATATATATATATATATATATATATATATATATATATAAGAGATATATATATATATATATATATATATATATATAAGAGATATATATATATATATATATATATATATATATATATATATATATATATATATATATATATATAAGATATATATATATATATATATATAAAGATATATATATATATATATATATATATAGATATATATATATATATATAAGATATATATATATATATATATAGATATATATATATATATATATAAGATATATATATATATATATATAAGATATATATATATATATATATAAGATATATATATATATATATATAAGATATATATATATATATATATATATATATATATATATATATATATTGAGCAGCTAATAATACCTCTCTTCAGCTAGATATCAAATACTTTATTATGAAATGATGTTGAATCGATCAATTTAAGTTTAGTCAATTCAATTCAGTGTTATAAATGCACCCGACTCTGGAAGCCAATCTAATAACAGTGATAATAAAACAAATTAATTAGTCTACATTCAAAGTTTTCAAAACTTTACACTGTTAAACAATAAAATAATTCCAAATAAATCTGGTGTTGTTGGGGTTGGTTTTGTTTTTTGTTAAACATTTCTCACAAAGTTGAAGGACCAGAGTTATTTCTGGAGTAATGTGTCATCACTCTGAACTAATAGTGAAGTTGTCACGATTTCCACGTTTTTACAGTCGCACCTCACACTTCCAGGACAGGCCGACCTGCTTTCCATTACTCACAGCATTCATGATAAGAGCCGTGGCGCATGAACAACTCAAAATCTCAAATACTCAAACTCCGGGTCGGGTCAAAGTCTCCCTGTTCCTGAAAGATGCAAATAACTTGTCTAAATCAAATATTGAACTGTGCAATATAAACGGTCATTATTCAAAATGGAACGCTTTTCGTGTCCAAAGTCCTGTCTCCCGCTCCGTGTCTTCCTCTCAGTAGGCTGAAGGATCCGTTGACCTTTTACGTTCTACAAAAACAACAATCAGTCATAAAAGGCCACACCCACTGGGATCTGTGTCCAACAGCGTAGCAATGATGCAGTGATTCTCCCATGACTCCTGCCTTTCACCAGTATGGCGATACTGATGTCATCTTAATTACCCTGAGCCATGGAAAAAAAACAAAAACCTTGACTCGAGCTGTGCCCGTCACATCGTAAATTCAGCGACCGGTTCGTGATCTCAGATCTCTCTCAGAGAGGCACTTTATGAATCTGGGCTGAAAGCTTTCTTTTCAGATTTTAAAGGTTTCATAGAGTCCATACACTATAATCAACCAAGATTTGAGTTTAATGTTTAATGTTTAACATTTTAAATAAATACATTTAGATAATAACAATAATAATAATAACAATAATAATATTTAATTCCCTATTTAGCAATTTAATAAAAAAATGAAAACAAATAAATATACATAAAATTTGATTAAAATCCTTTTAACAGTAACTGAAACGATATATTTAACAGGTCGATATTTGAGTTAAGAGTTATTCAAAAAATATTTGAATAAAAATAAGCATATAAAAATCAAATTGTATACCTATATACAGAGATAGACTCCTTAAGAGCTGTGTTTAGCTGTGATGTACATTATTAGCAGCCAATGTTTATGAACTGTAACTGATGCCATATTGTATGTTCTCAGCTTTTGTCCCAGTGGAGGGACTGGGTGTGAAGGCCCTCGGAGACCTCAGACCTCCATGGACAGTTTTGGGTGTATAATATGTGCTTGATTTGCAGCTTTCCCTACTGTTTGACAAGCCGTTCACAAGACACAGCCCCTGCCGTTGACCCACTTCTGTGTGGCTGCGTCTGGCGACAGCCCCTGCACCCCATCTGACTGACTGCAGCACCGCAACCCTCGGCCTCCCTGAACTGTGAGAAAAATAGGTCACCATGGCCCACTTTTCTTTCTTTTTTTCCTCTCAAAGACTGTATGAAGACTGCTGCAGAGTCTGATCAGGCAGCTCAGAAAACACTAACGCAGGAGAGAGAAAGTCTGCAGAAGGTTCATTAACCCCAGTACCCAGAGAGCACGTGCTCCCCGCATCAGTGACGTACGAGAGTCTTATCAGACGGCGGGAACACTTGCAGCACATGCCTTCATTATACACAGCGCCTGAATCACACACGGCACGTACACAATTTATGATTCTGGACCTTCTTAAAATGACCTTATCAGTGAAAACAACACAGCAACATGTCAACAGCTCAAAAGTTGAAGGCCCAAGTTTACAATGGTACCAGCTCAGGTTTTTTTACAAAGACCAAACAAAACTAAAATCAGGTTTCAAATTTCACTCAACTGACAAGTGACCCTAATTACTTATTTAAAAAGAATGAAAAACAATAATAACAACAATTAATTTATAGATAGATGTAATTATTTTAAATATATATATATATATATATATATATATATATACACACACATTTTTTTATAAAATCTAAACTGTTATACTGTTAACTAACTGTTATATAATAAGAATAACAGGAATATAATAATATTTACAATATCATATTACAAAAATTATGATTTTATTTTTTGCTTTATATTTAGTCATATCTCACTGGAGGAACTAGGAGTTGTGCTGAGTCTCATTACTGTAACACATATGAATAGATATCGATCGGCCTCATAGTGAAAACAGTTCAAGCTTGAATTTGTTTGTCTCCCACAATAACAAATGGTCCTGCCAGTTTTAAACACATCTCAGAAAATAATGCAAATCATATTTAATGTGCAAAATTGCTGAAAATTGCTCAACACGTTCATTGCATTAACCCCATCAACAATTATCTGTAAATTCTAATAATCCTGAATTTTTTACCTTTATTGTTTCTGCCACTATAAACAACCACCAAAAAAGTCAAAATCATAAGAATGACTCTAAAATGTGAATGAACTCTTTATAATGGCTAAGCAATGAATAAGATAATATAAAAATCTACAAAAATCACATAACATCAACACACATTCACGTAAACAAATCTAAAGGGCAACAACAAGCAGCTGAGTCAAACTGATCATTGACCTTTATTAAACCTGTTTAAGTGTATTTAGGGCAAGCCATACCTTAATATAACCGACAAGGGCAGCCCTGGACAGCGAGACGAGTGGCTTAAAGAAAAGATCTGCTCTATTTGAGCTGTCTGGCCTTAGCGACTGAACCAGCCATGTAAACGTACTTACACAAACAGAGCGACAGCACATGTAAACATCTACCACAGGTCAGCGGCCACAGGTGAACCAGTTTCTACATGGCCCTCATCCAGTCTCAGGACAGACACACAAGCGTCCAGCATTAGCTCACTCAAATACTCAATTCTGGCTTCAGCTCAAGGTCCACTGGAGCAGAACTGATTTTGTTATAACCGGGTGAAAAATACCAACTCGCACCACAGCAGCTTTGTGAAAAAGGCAAACTTTGCAGATCCCAGTGCGCTGAGAGTACATGAACCTTATACCAGCTACGGCAGCAAAAATGCTGATAGAGTTGGAAAGTTCAGTTCCTTTCTGGGAATCTTTCAGGCCATTTCAATAAATCTGCTAAAATATAAAATAAATAATAATTTTAAAAAAAGTTGAAAAAAAAACAAAAAACACCCCACAAGGAATTTTATTATAGTATACTCACAAAATATTTATTAGAAAAATTTATTTTATAAGAGGGCTAAAGGTGACCGCATAAAAAAATTATAAATTTTGATTCCATCAAAATCCCATAGAAAGTAGGATGTCTACTTTTAAGATACGTTTTTGGAAAATGTTAAAATTTGTCATTCAGTCTAACACAATGTTTATGTAAAAATTCAAACAACATGCTTATTCAGACTTATACATGTTAAAATATATAAAATAATAAGGCAGCATATTACATTTCATTTTGTTTAAAATTAGTAAAAAAAAATTACAACTAGCAATTAGTATTTTGGGGTGAAAGTGATCAGTCTTTTAATATGTCATAAATACATTTTTGTTGTAAATATACCTGATACTGAGTTACGTTTTAGTGGATGTCTTCAGTACTAATTTATTACTATACTAATTTATTATTCCATTTTTTTTTCGTCATTTGTTTTTATTATTCCATTTTTGTTATACATGATACATTTTTTAAATGGATTTTAAATATTGTAATTAATTAATAAACTGATTGACTAGGAATAAATGTATTATTATTATTATTATTATTAATATCAGCATCATCATTTAACAAATAAAATCACAGTTAAACCATTTCAGGAGCCAAATAGCATACATAAATAACAAAATTAAATATTCCTATCATCCAGATTTGAATTATGCAGCGTATCTAACAATATTTCTTTCCACCAGACCAGACTGAAACCAGGCAAAGTCTTTGTCCACCACAATTTGTCATTTCTGTGTTATGCAAAATCAATCACTGAATCAATATTCATCATGAAGAGCGGCGAAGCTGTTAATTCATAACACGAATGAAAAGCCCCTCATGCACACCTCCAGTCAAGTGTGACACGTAAGCCCTTCACATGGTGTCACATGACCGAATCCTGTTTTAGAGAGTTACTTAAAAGCTTTCAGGTCAACTCAGTCAGGTCAAGGTCAGAGCGGCGCGTTAATGCCAGGAAAGCAGGCGCTGCCTCCATAAGCCCCAAGCGGTCCGCTAGGACACAAGGACGTCTGTCCAAGGGCATCTCTCAAACTACCCAAAGAGACGAGCTCAAACTCAGCTAATCAACGGCCCTCGGCTGATTGGGATGCGGAGAGCGTGAACGCAAACGCACGGGAATTGCATTTCACACAGAGAAGGTCTTAGTTCAACACAAAAATCCAACACTTTCCACTCGTGTCTACTTCTTGTGGCAGGAGTGCATACAAACAGCAGTCCATAATAATATATCCCAGCATGCCTCGCCGCGTGAAGCATTAGAGTGCTTTGAGAGCAGGGGCATGCGGTGAGAATCTTTCAGTGCTTTCACCGCTGGCTGTGCGTGAGGGACCGATAGCTACACCCCGCATCTAGTGGCTGCTGAGGTGTCCCTTGTTGCCTGGCAACAGCTCAGCTCGTTTTAACCCCTTTAAGTAAGTCTTAAGTGATTCAGCAGTCTGAGACCAGTGACGGGTGGGCTGCTCTGAAAGTGACAGGACTTTATTACTTTCCGGGGTTTTAGCGTGCAGCTCCGTGCTCAAAAACACAAGGCGGTGTAAATCTGCTCCACCGTGTTTGACCCCTGACCTCCGCATGAAATGAGTCTTAGCAGAAACAGGCCGCATGACAAAGGCCCCATGACATCCACAGAAGCAGGAAGCTATTAGATCAAAGCTGCGATAAATACAAAGACCCGGTTTACATCTGGTATTAACATCCATCTCACGTGATCCCGTCACAAGTGGTCGCCGCTTATACCGGTCACTACTTGCGATCAGATTTTGTCAAGAGATATCAATATGTGATTTAAAGGGACAGTGTAGCTTATATTCAATCTTGGGTTGCTCTAAATCTGCATGGTTTTCTTTCTTCTGTAATACACAAAAGAATGTATTTGTGACTGGTAACTGTTAATTCCCATACAGTGAAAGTCAATGGGGGCCCAAGCAAATAAATATATATACACATATATGTAAGCCTATATGGTTCCAAAATTTACCTGATAATCATTGTACAAAACTAACAACAACACAGCTAAAAATCCTTAAGACCTTAACAGACGCCTTTGAAAGCCTCGCTTACAAAAAGGTTATTAAAATGGTTCAACCTCAAGTGGCAGTCTTCATAATCCACACATCTATCTTTCATTCATAAATTCCGAAAACTCCTCTTTAGTTAATTACTTAGGCCTGTGCGATCTGAAAGCTTTCAGATGAGAGAAATAATGAAGCCGGGATCATTCCTGTCGCTCGCTCTGTGAATGCGCTGATTGCAGATCATTCTGAAAGTGTTCAGCTCTTCAGCATTACTGCGGGGTTTGTGTCCTTCTCAGGGCTTTGAAGGTTTCTGAAAGGACAGGCCACTAATACGGTGTGAAGGACAGCTTGGCAAGCTGCGGCCTTGGACTGCGAAATCTGCATGTATTCATCTCGTGGCTCAGAGAGACAAACGACTAAGCCTTACAACTCTAGAATCACTGGCGTTTCACTTAGCACAGCATATAACCTGCTTAAAATAAGACACCGTTAGTAACGTCCTCCGGGAGCAGTAAAATCTTCCTGAACCCAATTGCCAGGATTCCTTGACCTCCAGGGCCATCTCACCTCACCTCAGGACATAGCGGCCGATACAGAAATACAGCTGGCAGTTAGAGGTCAGTTGAGTAATTATATTAAATTAACTCGCATGTTATACAAGCTGTCGATATCATGTTTCTCAGGATAAGCATTTGTCCGTTTTAGAGGCTTTACAAATGACTTGCGTGCTTTTCATCCACTGTTCCTTACAGATCATTCATGTTTAGCTGCTGAATGTTAACAAGCCAGATCGAGATGGTGTCTATAAATGTTAAAGAGTGTAGTAGTAGTACTGCATGAATTCACCGGCCCATAACCTGAGCCGAAAATATGTCAAAGAAAAGCAAAAGTGTGTAATTTGTCCAAAAATGCACTCACTGGTCAATTGGTTGGTGCGTTGAGGTCACTGCTGCTTTTCTAATGTGTGGTGATGCTCAATTTATTGGAGTTGCATCTCCCAGCAAACCTCCACCGCAAATTCAGCAAGCTATAAATCGTTTACGGTAAATCAATCAGCTAAAAAATCAATCCATTGCTATAAATGAAAGCTCCACCTCTGTCCCAAGGCTGAGGGGAGAAGAATCTGTTCCCTGCAATTCATACTGTCTCAGTGTTTTAATTCCCTGAGCCAAACAACCACCTCCGTCCCATCTTTTGATGAACAAAACCTCTCGTATAAACAGCACCGCTTCCTGTTGATCTCCAGGCCACCTATTACCACTGAGATACCCTGTATAAAACAAGATTCATTGCACAAGGAAACAAACACGCAACCACTGTGTCCCTGAGCTGTCAACTGACCTGTTAATGAGTGTAAAGCGCCTGTGGCTTCTATGGATTTATGACACGTTACACCATGCAAGTTTATGTTGCACAAGCTAAAGCCATGTGCTGGAGTACTACTGTAAAAAAGACACTTAATGATAAAGTAAAACATCATACAAAAGGTCTAAGCCAGAAGGTGGTGAACAGACGATGTCGATTTTGATGTTTAGGACAATATTTTAGATGACAATGACCCAGCAAGGTTTTAACCACTCTCGGTTCATTGTATTGACATCCCCTCTGAGAAATTAGGTCGCCATGTGTTCATTTTCATTTCTCTAGCAGGGCTAACATCATTTCAAGTCAGTATCAGTCTTAAAGAAGCTGGATTACAGGTTAAATAGTGCTGTCAGCCTGACACTATCCCATCTTGTTGCAATGTCAGGAAAGTATTTGGAGACTAGAATCATTTTGCACCTGTATTGAAGATATAACAGACAAAACAATACCTGATGCAATACGATATCAGACATATGATATGGTAGTAAAAGATTTTCGGTAAGAAAATAAAAAAAAATCTGCTTCTTATTCAACTTCTTTAAAACACAGGCACATCTATGCTCTTTGCACAGATCAGGACAATTTTCAGTAACCGGTCTTTACCAAAGAAAGCCACCTGAACCAACACTGAACCCGAACTATGATCTCTGACCACCTTTAAACTGCAACCCTTGACCTCCTCGGCCCCATTTTTATTGACTGAAGCCACAGGAAACCTTATGAAAACTATAAACAATGCAAAGTCCAAAATGTGTGTCAGGTAAGATCTTGTCCTTAAGAGATTAACCAACGGTATTAATGACTTTTATGACCTCTTAACCATAATGTTATGTGAAACAAAAATATATATGGCTCATCAGTGCAGGAAGTGTCAAAATCACTACAGTAAACCACATTTGGGACTACTTGCACTCCATTACATAATATTAATAATTATGAAGTATTATAAAATATATGGCTTGAAAACATAGACATACGACCGGTCTTCGCGTATGAACAATAAAACAGCAGATAAATGAAAAGGTAACATCGCACTGACTGTAACAGAGAAACAAAATGGAAACTAAATGACAGGAGCGACCATTGCGATTCACACAGCATGCGTTCTTGCGTCTTTACGTTTTTAAGATTCGGCGTCAAGTTAAAAACAGTTCAACTTTTATCCACGGCGTCCTGTTTATGAACCAGAAAACGCGTCCCGTGTGAACGGTGTCTCACATTTCGTTTTTTCCCCCCTCAGCACCACCTAGGACCACAAAAAAAACACACACACACAGAGCAAGCACCACAGCCGTATGCAGCGGAGTCTTTCCAGCTGCTGGGCGGGCATCGAGTGGTCTCGACACGTACCTGATTCCGTTATCCGAGCTCGAGCGCTTCCTGCGCTCAGACGTGCGCCGCGAGCCGCGCCAAATGGAAGTAGAGTCCAAAAACTAGTCGGGCTCCAGCACCGACTGTCGGGTCTGAGTCTGAACTGTATATTCTCGGAATCCCCGAGAACTCCGCAATGTTCACACTCCTCCTCCTCCTCCTCCTCCTTCTTCTCTCTCTCTCTCTCTCGCGCTCGCTCTCTCTCTCTCTCTCTCTATTCCTCCCTGGCTAAGTGAGTGAGTGAGTAAGCGCAGCTTAAAGCTACAGGAGACGCTTTGTGTGTGTGTGCGTGCGTGCGCGTGCACAGGCAGACGTGCGTCACATCACCTCTCACCTTTAATAATCTGGAGTAATCTGTGAAAAACAAGGCTCTATGGCTTCAGATATATTTCATATTATAAGCAAAATTTATAAATATTTATACTTCAACTTACCTGACAGAAAAAAAAACATAAAAGCCATATCACAGTACAAAACGTATATACAGGGAATACAGGCTATTCAGTACAGTATTATTTAGATTTTTTAGATTTAAATATGGAGTTTAAATATTTTTCTTGCCGATGGAATTATTCCAATATGTTTCTTGAGCATTGTTTTAGCATTTCGTCTTTTTTAAAGTGTGGCTTGGATGCAAGTTCCTGGATCCAGGAGACACACCGGATCAGCAATTTCAGTGCTATCTCGCCAAGTTGACCTTTGAACTTAGAGGACCTTTCATCTTTGAACTATGACCTCACATGCCACATGAATGGAGATACAATATCCGGCCTTCATTCCTTCACCATCTCGAGCTGGTGACCTGTGCTCCAAAGCTTTTCACAGAACCATGGTTCATGGAACTTCAACCTTTGACCTCAGGACGGAGATGCATGTGTGTTTAAGTATGTTTTTTGTTCTGTCGTTCTGTACATTGGCCTCCATCCTCAACATATTCTTTGTAGACTATGTCATCTGCCATTCTGCGCGTTGATAATCATCTTTACAGCATCACAGGTCTTTTACAGATTTTGGAGATTCTGGGAACATGTGCTGGCAGGTTTTGCATTCAGTGTAAACATATATTTATTAGGCCAAACAATCAGTGTTTTCAGCTGTTATTTACATGAATACAAAACCTGTTGAAACATGCAAGAAAAGTAACAAATGAGTTTTCTTCAGCTCAGTTATGTCTCACTAACAGCTTCTCTTTTCTGTTAGTGAGATATAATTGAGCTGAAGAAAACTCATTTGTTACTTTGGAATGGAGACTGAATGGAGTTTTGCTTAAATTGCCCTGAGAAAAAAAAAAGAAAACATGTTGCTACTAGAAATTCAGAAGAGGTTTTTACAGCAGCACAACTGTTCAATATTGATAATAATAATAATAAAAAAAAATTTGAGCACCAAATCAGCATATTGGAAAGATTTCTGATGGATCATGTGACACTGAAAATTCTAATTTACTATCACAGAACAAAATGTATTTTCAAATATTTAAAACATGATAATAGTTATTTTAAATTGCAATAATATTGTTTACCATATTTTTAACCAAATAAATGCAGTCTTGGAGAGGATATTGGAACATTTTAAAAATTCAATTCAATTCTGAAAAAAACCCGAAATATTCCAAACTAATTCTAGTGTCTTTCCAAAATCCTTTAAAAAATGAAATTATGTATAGATTTATACTCTTTTTAAGCAACATTTTTTGAACCGATTGTGGCAAACAAGTATGTTGAACTGAATACAGTATAATCCAGTCTTAACCGTACTAAATGACGTTAAATTAATTAATTATCATTAAAGTGGGGATTTGAAATTCTAGCAGGTTTATTCTCTGGTTCCACGGGTCCATCAGGTCACCCAGGGCATTTGAACTCAAGACGCCTGACTGTCTCAAGGGGAAGAGACCGCTGTGTCAGAGGACATTAACCTTTGGCCCCTGGTCCCATCCATGAATTAACCTCTGTGTATCTGTCGGCCAAAGAAGAAGAGGGACCAGCACGAGCAAAAGATATGACATGAGATGAGACAACATGCTAAAATAACAACATGCTGGCAGCGAGACCGCGCTGATCAAACGCATATCAGTACATCTTGTTATCTGACAAAGTTCTACAAACCTCAGAAGCATAACACACTACAGGTGCGACTGATGAAGCAATGTCATTTGAACCTCTTGAACCTCAAATTACCTTTGTGTTTAGACACGTAAGAGGCCAGTCACTGTAAACACACACTTAGGACTGTATTTAGGTTGGGAGGTGTTTGCCGTGGCAGTTTGAATGTCATCAGATACAGATTTACTCTCTCATATTTGTACAAAACAGTTTGTGCCAACCAAATTAGGTGGAAGAATGGCAAAAAGTCAAAAAAGCGGTGAGGTTAAGTAAACAAAAGTCACGTTTCTCTCAGAGGAGCTTTCATTATACACCTGTTCAAATAAGATTCTGACTACAATTTAAACAAAAACACAGAAACGTGAATTTTATGTCAATGTGGTAAACTTCTTGAGTAACCCCTGATTGTAGTTTTCACTGGTTCAGGCTAAAACTGACATTATTTCACACCTTTATTCTTGTGATTTGCTATTCTGATTTACTCAGTGTGTGGTTATTTGTTGAATTATTTCATTGGATTACAATGTTGCATTTTGAAACGTGCCTCCCATTTTCCTCACCTCATTACCTTTACCCTTCAGGTTCATAAAGAAATGAAATGCAAAAATGAATGGAAAGCATTTTAAATTGACCATCACTATTTAGAAAGGTTTTAGTTAAAACATCTCATCTAATGTGTGAGAGATGATTTACATTTTTGTTTGATCACACTGGAGGTGCACGAATGTACATGCCATATGAAGCAGAACAAATAAAATTAATATCCAATTATACATGCAAAACCTTATTAAAAAACAGAACACAATCTGGCAATCTAGTTTAAAAAAAACGGATACATAAATTAATATAAGATATGCGTATGAGAACCCAACATAGTCTGGCATTCTAGTTGAAAAAAATAACCAGGATACAAAAATAAATAAATAAATAAATAAATACAAGATTAAATTTTAATTGTTACATGCAAAAGCATACAAAAACAACAATAACATGAACTGGGATACAAATGCATTAAATAATTAAACAAATAGCATGAATGTCCAGTGATTATAGTTATACAAAAACACAACACAATCTGGCATTCTAGAAAAAGGAAAAAAAAAAAATCCAATAATAAAAAACACAACATTAGAATAGGCTTTATTAAAGTCATTCATTTAAACTGAGAGTAAATGACACAGGTGATCACCACAGCATCCAAAGTCATGACCTAGATAAAGATGTATTCATAAATAATCAGACAGGCGTGAAGGCATGAGATTTAATATTCTGTTTTTGCAGGGCTCCAAATATACATCTAAAAATAGCCCTCACAGGATTATATCTTGAACAGGAAGCTTTTAGAGCGCTCAGTGACTGATCATCGCAGGTATTAAAGCGAGCGTTACACTCGCAGAGGTTCAAAGTCCGTCTGAGCACCCGTTAGCCTCTTGATATCTCCATGATGTGTGTCAGAAAGCGGCTGGAGGTGATTTCATTCGATTTTTAAAGTCTTTTTTCACTCCCTTAGGCTCAAAGACACAAAAAGTCTGAGAATCCAAAGGCGTGAGACGAGACGAGCGTCTCTAGTGCATTCACGCCATAAAAATGGTTTCCGAAGCCACGTTCCCTGCGTTAATCAAAAGTGATGAGTGATTTCAGCTTGTCGTTTCATGAATAAATAAGTTTAAAAGCTCCCCGGTGACTGACGGGGAAAAGAATATTTACTCTAGATGTCCCTCTTTACATCTCCAGCATTTAACCTACATTCGCAGGCTCTCAAACACTTTGGCTGTCACTTCTGTGTCTTTGCTGAAATTTGAAATCTAGGTTGCCGCTGGTGTGCGTAAGTGTGAGTAAGTGCGGCAAAATCTAGCAGAAGGACAAGTCCCGGCCTGTCACAGAGAGGTGGTTCGCGGTCTATCCTTCCTTGCGCTTTCAGAGCATGTCTTCTTGACCTACTTTGTGGTCTTTGGTTAATCCCTGGATACGAGAGAGAGAGAGAGAGAGGGAGAGAAAGAAAGAGAGACAGAGTGGTCTGGGAGGGGCTGCTTTGCTTTTCTTCTGCCTCATTTGACTATCAGATGGAAAGGACAGAACCTCTTGTAAAAACATTTCCACGCAGCCGTGGGATTTGAATGTGCCATCACAGCACTCTCTGTTATTCTTTCCCTCTCTGATCTTTTCCCTACTGCCATCCTGAAGATCTTTTTCTCGGAGGAGGAAGCATCGGAGTTGTTACTGACACCGAGACATGGTTCTCATCAGGTGACAAACACGCTCTGACATCTTTCTTGTCATGTCGCGTCTGGCCTTGTTTCTAACTTAACACGCCATTCTCTGGAGAAGCCACTTTTTTTTTGTAGGGCAGGCTTTTGTACAAGAAGCACGCTTTTCCTTGTGGACTTTGTTGCGCATCAGAATCCTTCCAGATTGAGATAAACACATTCTAAAGGACAGCGTATCGGCTTTCTAAGTGACACAGTTGGGTGAGATTTTATTACTGAGTGTTAAAAGGATCGAGTTATTCAACCTCTCTTGTCGTCCTGGTCCGTGTCGGATTGCTGATGTTGTGGCTGATACGGGATCGTGTTTGTGTTTAGGACATGTGTTACAGACCTCAGCTTCACTGTGAATGAAACAGAAGGAAGTCTGTTTGGAGGTTTCTGCTTTTGAAGGAATAGTTCACCCCAAAATTTGACCTCTGACGATATTTACTCACCCACAAGATGTTAATGCTTGTTTCCAAGCCTGAAGCCATGTGATGGCTTTGACTGAACTTGGCCTGCAGGCCAATATGGTGGCTTCTACCGCGTCACATAAATGTCAATTACATGATCGAACATTACTGGTTCTCATGTCCAGACATTTAAAAGTATATTTGAAGCTATTCTATAATGAAATGAAATGCATCAAATTCAATCTATACTGCACCAGTGTTACATTTTTCATGTTATGGGAAATGGGAAATGAATAGATGAAAAAATTAAAATCATTATTTTAAGAAAAGGTCTGATGGAAAGCCTACTGATGTATCGGCACTGATACCACAATAAAAATAAAAAATTAATTGCATTCATTAAAAACTACAATAGTCATCATTGTTCATTTTGTAATGGAGTTCATCAACAATTATCAATTCGTTTAGTTTTCATTCATATGATGGATTTAAAAAACTATTTGCCGATTAATCGGTTAATGGCCAGATTTTCAAACTTCACCACTGGCAACATCCAATATCAATCTACCTTTAATATTAATAACTTTATTTTATATTTTAAATGAGAGTATAAGATAAAAAATTATATAGTTTTGTTACATATTCATATGAAATATTATACATTTTAAAATATATCTGTTATCTGTTATATCTGATATAGATCTGTCATCAATCTTTAATATTGATGACATAGAGTCATAGAGACATAGAGAGTGAACTTTAAAAGTTCACTCTCCAGAACTTTCTCGCTTCTCTGTTCCTGGCTGGTGGACTTCCCGTAATATCCGGTGCTGGATCTCTGTCAATCTTTAAGAAACTGCTGAAAACTCACATCTTTCAGCAATACCTGACCTCATCTAAAAAAAAAAAAAAAAAAAAAAAAAATACTCTCACTCTCACTGTCTCTGTCTCTGTCTCTCTTCTTCCCCTTGTTTATTCCTTCCCTTCTGGCATGTACTAATTTGAACAAATAACACTTACACTGTCTGTTTGTCTCTCTAAAAAAATGAATCGCTGTTGTACTCTCAATTGTAAGTCGCTTTGGATAAAAGCGTCTGCAAAATGACTAAATGTAAATGTAAATGTAAATGTAATATAAGCCTATAAACAATATGGTGTTGATAAACTGTGCGTCTCCATCCTTTTGTGTTCCACAGACAAAATAACAGCATTTAGAACGACATGATGGCAAGTACAAAATGACAGAACTTTCTTGTCTAATATTCCTCAAACACGTCTACGTTCTAAACTGAATATGTCAACACGTGTCCAGAATGATAAGTACACCCAAAGGTCACGTCCTAATGAAGTTCTGGAAGGTCAAAATCAACCCATGACTTTAAAACAGCCCAATCTGCATTGTTTGCATGAGGCCCACCTG
The DNA here is from genome assembly GCF_018831695.1 of Puntigrus tetrazona. NCBI lineage: Eukaryota > Metazoa > Chordata > Actinopteri > Cypriniformes > Cyprinidae > Puntigrus > Puntigrus tetrazona. The sequence continues at coordinate 901,384 of NW_025047682.1, forward strand.
TGGGGGAAACTCAGCTGTCAGCGAGACCCCCCTCACCCAGTGAGCCGATCAGAGGACAAAGAGACAACTCCGCAAGGTTACGCTGCCTCTCTCCCGCTCTAGACCGGCCGCTCAGGGGGGAGGAGGGGGAGGAGGAAAGCGGCCATAGCCCCCCTGGGCACATTTCCTCTGTTCCCACGGGGGCATTGACATTCAATTGCCCCTGTTTGCTCATTATCAGAGCAGCATGGAACAGTCTGAGGCCGTTTTAAAAGGCCGTATGTAGTAGAGATAAAACTCCCTGTTCAAGGGGGGAGACTGCAGTCCACAACAACCATCACACTCTCTGTTTTTCACACATACTCACTTTGTCTTTCTTTCTCACATGCCTATATTGAAAACAAGCAATACGGTCCAATAAAATCAGCTGGGCATTCACACTTCTGGGTATTTACGGGAAATATGAACCAAAATAATAAAAAATCTTGTCAGGAACACTTTGGTGCAATTTAAATGCATCTTTTCAGTAAAGCATGCACCTGATCAGAGCACAAGCAGTGATGTCTGATTTACGAAAAAAATCTCTTACAAAACAAATCTTTCAAGAGTCAAAAAGATTCGCTTGAACCTGATCTCCCTTGTGATTTAGCAGACTCGTGAATGAGTGAATCATCTCACTCAAACAAGTCATTTGAGTAATTGATTCACAGATGATTCATCATCCAGAGTCATTACTCAAATGACTCCTTCACTTAACCACGAGTCATTTTTCAGCTGGGTCAGATTCGAAATGAACCACAAACCATTACAAGTTAATGACACAAGACTGTTTAGAAATAATAACAATAATTATATTAGCCATTCATTTAAAAGTTAATAGTTCAACCAAAAATTTTAATTCTGTCATTACCTTCTCACCCTGTCATTCCATACCTTCATCTTCAGAACATTTTCATTCATTTTTGATGAAATTGAGAATTTTCTTTTTGGGGTGAAATATCCCTTTAATATATGCGGTCCGATTGGAATAAAACTGACTGTACGAAGTTTGTTTGAGTAACATTTGATTCAAGTTTATTTTTATAGCACTTTTCGCAATACATACTGTTTCAAAGCAACCTTTTTTTTTAAATTTTGCCTGTTTTAGTGTCAGAATAAGGAAGTATTATTATCATCGGTTATTATATGGCAGCAACATGCAGCTTTAAGATACTTTGTTATATGATTAGTAAAAATCTACAGGATGGCACATAAGGATGGCACCGTACTGACATGTTTGATCCGTAATCATCCAATATAGAGCTTGCACTAAATGTAAAACAAAATAGGACTGGAGATCATGTGATGTGCCTTATGTCACAGTCATTTAATAAGTGCAGTCTAGTTGTGTTGTGTCACACCACTTGTGATACAGTGATACTACTGCACTTGGACAGCACTGCAGTCCCAGACGTATTTCTGGTCCCTATGAGACACTCACAGGCAGTCGGGTTGATTCACTCCAGGGAAATCTCAGCATACGGCACTGCAGATCAATGACTGCTGACCGTACTGCTACACAAGTACCATTTCCATGACTCTGTGATATCAATGACACATTGCTTTTAGCGTTAGTGTCCTCGTATGGCCATAAATGAAGAATTCTAGATTAGCTCAATGGAAATATGAATATTCTAGGTTAGCATTATAGAGTAAATATGAGATGTCGACAAGTACAAATGGAATTTAAATGAGATACATCAACCTTGCGCTTTAGTCAATAGCAGTCGTGACCTTTCATAGTGTGAAAGCGATGCCCTTTGGACCCCTCGTTGCCCCACTGTTATCTGCGTCGGGCAAACAAATCTAGCCTCTGCTGTGACGTCCGTCTGTGCAGTTTTTAAAAAAACACGTCTGGTTTCAAGTCACACAAATATTTAGCTATTAAAAAAAGGAATTGTAGCTCCCCTATAATTTATGCTGCTAACAGATCAAATGTTGATGTAAGGATGACCTCTACGCCGCCTTCTGTGATTAAACAGTTTCCAACTGCTGAAAGCAAATTATGGAGAGCAGAGAGATAAAATATTCAGTCTGACCTTCAGATGGCCCTGAAACACAATCTCCTCTGAATAATCTACGGGTCACTAACTTTGTCCTTCACACTGTGAAAATCTCACCCACCCCTCACTCACGCACTGCTCTCTCACTGTCTCGCTTCGACTCTCTGTATTTATCTTCCTCCTTGGCCTTTAAAAGAAATAGTTCATCCAGGAATAAAAATTCTGTCATCATTTATACTCACCATCATGTCGCTCCAAACCGGCATGATATTCCTTCTTCTCTGAAACATGAGGAGAAACCTTGAGAAATGTTCAAGCTGCTTGAACGCAGTGGAAGGTTATTGTGACCTGGCTCCTCCAAACAAACACAAAAATGCATCATTATAACCAAAAATCATTTTTCATTAATAACCTTTTTTAAGGAAGCTTTGTCAAGCTAATGATGTCAGGCTATCTAGTTAAAGTGTATTTGGATTTAAACTTTAATTTAAAGTCGACTTTAAAAAATTCTGATTCCCATTGACATCCTCAATTTAAATAAAACATTTTTACATAAAAAATTTTATATATTATCATTTTTATAAATACGCCAAACAATACAGTAATCAACAGCAAAATTAAAATGAATATTCCAATAGGAAGAAGACTCAAACCGCACAGATTTAAATTGCAGAATCCTTTTGTGAATATATTTAATCTGTCTGTATGAACTGATTCACTATGATGAATCAGATTCACTAATGGAATTGCCTTGAAAGTGCTAGGTTAAGGGAACCATTTGGGATTAACCAATTTACTTAAATCAGTGGGACATTTATAAGCAGCTCTACACATGAGAAAGAAGCATTCAGGTAAGCACTTTTTTCTGGTTTCATGATACTTGTGCATTTACACATCAACCCAGACATCCCAACTACTGGATCCACAGTCATTACTGCAGACACACTTGACATATCCCGCAGCGTCCTGCCAGGTGTGTGCAGCTTTTGATGCATGTAACAGCTACAAACCCTCTGCATCTGCTGGAAAATACTGATGTTTCAGCAGCTTTGAGACATCAGTTATGCAGTGTATGATTACAGAGTGGCACAAGGCCAGCGGAAACGCTGAGGCCATCCTGACGCAGACGGGAACTACATGGTGACATTTGAGTCCATCTAATAAACACCTGTGAGGAACAGTATCATGAATTAGTCATTATCTTGGAGACCATACACTGACTAAGTTATATGAATTTATTTGCCTTGACATACCTAGTCCAAGGGTAAGTAAACATATTTAATCTTTAGTGTCTCGGTGCCATATGGAAGCCAGTGCCTGTTTTATCTAATCTTCAGACAAACCCCACCTGCTGGGGTTGGCTATGGTGATTCAATCATAGTAATACACTACACCTTAGCATTATCAAAACAAGGATGCATTGGGACCCACACAAACCACAACTCTTGTTTAAAAGAGTACAAAGACACTTTTATTGCTTGTGGAAAGAAAGACTGCCAGCTCATAGATTAACAGTAAAAAAAAAAAAGAAAGAAATGTATGAGATAGAACAATAACTTACAACAATACTTTAAAAGTTTAACTTTGAAGAGAAATAGCAAATTCCAATTCTCACTATAAAGTATTTGTTTATTAGCATGCCTATTTTTACCTTATTGGCTAGGCATACTAGGCATTTACATTTAGGTGAACCTACCTCAAATAAATACAAAAAATACAGAAATTATTTACCACTCAGATATAACAATTGGCAAGCAATGATAATAAATTATTGGCCGTTAACACTAGCAAATGTGTTTTCTGTCCTAGTGTGAACTGCTGGCACATTTCCTCTCATTGGCTACGGCCGTTGATGTTTCCATTCTTAACGTAACCTTTAAAGCGTGACGTTTGCCTCTCTTTTACCTCATGCATACGGGAATCGTGTGTGATCTGGAGAGGCTCGCGGCTGTAGACTGATAACTGCAATGATCATGATCTGTTAGCGCAGGCATCAGCGCCAAGCCTCGCATCATCTCTGCCAAATTTGTGAAGTTAGTGTACACATCATAAACGCCCAGGCGTTATCAGATGCCACTAAACGTTTCACATCAAAGTCACGTTTAAATAATTCATGAGGTGCTCGTGCCTGAGAGGGCAAAGAAATCGAGCATACGTCCCGCGTCACGAACGCGATCGAAACTGGATCAGTCCTACGAAACCAGTCCAGCTGCAAAGGGGTTACAGATTTGTTGTGCGTTTCAGCGCAAAGCGAATAACCTTTGTGAATTATTTAGTTTATTGACCTCCGAAAGGTCGTTTCCTGCTGGCGGAGAGAGCACCAGCTGGTTCGCAGGTGACACGTTCAAGGTCGCACGTTCCCCTCGGTTCGTAATGCATTTGTCAGTTGCCGGGAATGAGGGTGGCAAATCGTTCACTTGATTAGCACGACCAATAAGGCCTGCCAAAGATAATAAAGCACACAGTGGCTTAAGGAGATGTGTCAAATACCCCCACTGTCTCGCTCTTTCACATTTGCTCTATTCTTGTTTTATTGTTCTCAGATGAAGGTTAAAATGTCTGCTGAACAAACAGAACGGGCCAGACCCCGGGCGCAGGAGGCTGGCTGTGCTGGATCCAGGCAGTTCTCGGGCCTGACTCCATTTGGGAGTGTCAGAAGACTGACCGCGGGGCGCCACGGGCACTCTGTGCCTCTCAGAGGGGTGAAAGTGAGGCTAATTCCTGACCAAGCTGTCACACATAATCATCGAGGAAAGCTATGAGCCTTATTAGCACCAGTGTTTTGGCAGTATGAGGTGCGGCGATGAGAGAAAGGCTGGATGAATAATAGATGCATAAGGAAGAGAGAGATAGGGAGAGAGTGCGGCGGGTTTTGTGATCTGGATACGAGCTCTGTATGGCTGGGGTGTCATGGGAATGGTTCAGGCAAGAGGGAACATTCTGTCATCATTTACTCAACTTCATGGCGCCCCCAAACCCATACGACTTTCCTTCTTCTGGGGAACACAAAAGGTGATTTTCAAGCTCCGAAAGGATAAAAAATACACCATAAAAGGATCCAAACGATTGATCCAAACAGGAGAATTAAAAAAAGAATGAAAATGATATTTGTTAAATGTGTTTTGGTGATCTTTATTGCATCCCTGCCTTACATTCTTTCTTTTTTGACAATCCGTTATGCTCGGATATACAAAATGTTCAGATAACATCTGTTGCTACTTCTGTGTCATTTTTAAGGAGAGCAGTAGCAATGTTCTTTTGAGTCAGTTCTTTTCAATGAATTGCTTAATCCACTTCTTTATGCTCTGGATGGTTTGTTCAAGAATCAGACTGATCTGATTCTCTAATTTGACTCAAAGATTCGGTCACATAGTGGTTAACAGGCTCCTGGAGAGGTTAATTATTAGTGAATAATGACTTAAATTACAGTCTGTTCATAACCTAAAACTGTCATATAACTTAACACTATGTCACATAACGGAATACTAAAAATATAATGCATAAAATTTATTTCATAGTTTCATGATGTTTTTTTTTACTTTAAACTTAACTTGACCTTTCGTGTTCCACAGAAAAATTACTTATAGTTTTGAAACAAGATGCAGGTGAGTAAATGATTTTCATTTTTCAGCGTACTATCCCTTTAAAACCAAAACACTTCATTATTGACTGCATTATATTAAACGCAGTGATAATGGAAGATCATTGCTGTGCCCGAGTCGGCAAAATCTATCCTCTTCATGCAGAGGTCACAGCAAGGTCACATTTATCAGGCAGTGTGACGACAGACCTCACACACACACACACACACACATGCATTGAACCACTTGAGTCTTCCTCAGAGACAAAGGAAACAAGATTTGGAAAAGATCTAAATGAACCAGGACCCGAGACAGAGAAATATATGATGATATCTTTTAGAAACTTGTTATTGATTTGCACCCAAGAAGTTTCCTGAACCCAACAACAATGCAAACATTCTTACTCTTGTTTACTTCACAGACACAACCGTTCTCATCTCAGCCTCATAAACTCGTACACAGAATCCTGATGGATCTCTTCAAGGGAAAATGATCCCGTCTCATCGAGGGGCTTGCGTTAAAGGTCACTCAGCTGGAGAACGCCTCTCACAGTGAGCTGAACTCTCTGACTCCAGTTTGATTCATGAGCTCACGACACACTCATGTTTCATTTGATTTAGAGGCAAGATGCCAACAGAAAATCTCATTTCAATAATTTACATTTTATAGACTTTTCCATCCGAATGTCATGTTGTCTTGAAACGCTATAAAAGGTCTATTCATCAATGTACGGGAATGGTTTCTTTATCAAAATGTAGTCTAAAACTTTCTTTTCTGCTGACTGAGGGTTGTGCATGCAAGAAAAATATGAACCAAATATAACATGATATTATTATTTACCAAATTGAAACCTGATGGGTAAACTCCTACCTAATTGTATTCCTGCATGTTACTTTTAATTAACTAAACGCAGCCTTGGTGAGCAAAAGGGATATTCAGAAAGTGATGTTAAATTGCAGGAGTAAAATGGTGGCAATCAGCAATTTGTGTTGATTTTAATGTTTGTTGATCATATTGTTCTTTCAACCTTCGTTTCCTGGAACAAGGAAACTCAAAGAGCGGCAAAGAGTGACTATAATGAGTGTTCTCTGTGCAGACGGCAGCAGTAATAGAAGCTGTTGACCTCTTTATTACTCTGAACTTCTGCAGGTTGCTCTGCTTCGACATCTCTTCCAGACAACTCATTTGCAACAAGACAGCCCATTGTAATAGCAAAGAAAACTGTATTGATTTTGCCACTAACAGCGCGGTGGCTCCCATTGATCAGGACTAAACACTTATTATTCAGAGTTCCCAGAATGCTCTGCTGGCTGACACAAGCTGCAGGTCTCACTTATGGGCTCCGAACGAAGCTTGTGTCCTCATTTTACCAGTGGATGTAGCTCTTACGTTTCGCCGAAAAAGAAAGCAAGTCAAATGAATAGTTCACCCAAAAGTTATTGGGACAGGGGCTGTCCAGGGGCTGTCCAGCTTTAAACATGGAGATAAAAAAAAACTATCATAACATGTGGTACTGCAAGTTTTCAAAATACCTCAGAATTAATACATAAATGAATATTGAATTAATTAATAAAAAAAATATTTTTAAGGAAACTGTGTTTAAAGGTATTTGACAAAATATATATACACATATATATATATATATATATATACATATATATATATATATATATATATATATATATATAAATATATATATACATATATATATATATATATATATATATATATATACACACACACACACATATATATATATATATATATATATATATATATATATATATATATATATACATACATTCAAAACGTATAGAATTGAAATTGAAACCTATTGAATATAACTTTTGAATAATGAACATTACTATTAAATTATTTTATTATATTACATAATAATTTTGAATACATTCATACAGTAAGTAACAATTTATTAACTATATTTAAATAGAAAAATAACTAACTTGGGGGACTGTAAATTAAAATCAAGTTTAAATTAGGTTTGTTTATGTGTCTGCTAGTCCCTCTGCATGTTCTCTTTCTGCGGGGTTAAGCTGTCAGACGTCAGGCCTCTGTCGGTCAGCTGATTCTTTGTGCCTGCTGTGAGCTTGTGAGAAACAAAAATCAATGCGCCAGAGTAAAATCACTCAGTGGAAGACACGAGACAGCCGCCGGCCCCCGCGCTTACCTGAGTTTCATTTCATGCATCAGCTGTCTTAACACAAACACAGTGAACTTACACACGCACACACTCACACGCACGCTTCTTATGTCTCAACAACACTGTTCTGTACAGCTGTGACCTGTTCAGGCCCTCAGGGAATCTTCCAGTTCCCACAAGAACAGCAGTATCCACACACACACACACACACACACAGATCCTCATATGCAAAGCATTTTCTTACCAGTAAACTCTTCAGTCCGATTGTCTCTGACCGCCCGATGTCAGCTGTGCAGGGACTAAACAGGAAGCTGGGCAGACAACTGCAATAAAAGTGTCCAAATAATGAAAGCCGGACCCAAATTAACCCCTCACATTAACTCAGCCAATGCTGGATACACAAAACCTCCCCTTATCCCCGCCTTGAGATCAAATTTGTCATAAAGGTCAGACTTATACATCATATATCAGCTTAATAAATACGCTTTCCACTGATGTATGGTTTGTTAGGATGTATGACAATATTTGGCCAAGATCAGAGGAATCTAGTCTGAGGGCAAAAAAAATTGAAATATTGAGAATTGAGAAGTTATCCAAATGAAGTGAATGCATAATACTAGTCAAAAATGATGGTTTGATACATTTACAGCATGGAATTTATCTTCAAGGAACATGATCTTTACTTAATAATACTTATAGTGATTTTGGCATAAAAGAAAAATCTATAATTTCGACCCATACAATATAGTGTTGGCTATTGCTACAGATACACCCGGGCGACTTATGACTGTTTTTTGGTTTCCAGAGTCATGTTTGGTCTTGGAAACATTTGATATAACTTTTTTTGTAATCTCACAATTAAGAAATCTCAACATAGTTTCAGAATTGAGGCATTTTCGAGTCTTTATTTGTTTCCACTTAATCTCATAGCTGTCTAGGAAAAATAACTGGGAAAAAATAATAATATGTTTTTTCCTTGGTTAAAAAAAGGTGTTTAAGCTCATAAAAAATAAAATCAAACAACAAAACACGACTATACAGTGCCACTAATACTGGCATCCCCTGGTAAATATGAGCAAAAGTGGCTGTGAAAATAATTATTCAAAATATTTGTTAAATTCTAATCTCATTGTGAAATAAATGCTTTCTCTAGTTTATACTGGCAAAAATCATCGGCACCCAAATATCGTAACTGAGATAAAACCTGAAGCGTTTGGAGAACACCTGAGAAGAGATCAGAGACTTCCTTCATGCAGAACCTCTCCAGATCCTTCAGAATACCAGCTCCACGATGGTGCTTCTCCTGTTTTGTTCACCTCGCTCATTTTCTACAGGGTTCAGGTCAGAGGACTGGCACGGCCATGGCAAAAGCTTCATTTTGTGCTCAGTGACCCATTTTTGTGTTGATTTTGATGTTTGTTTTGGATTATTGTCCCAATAGAAGATCCAACCATGGCTCATAATAAGATTTTATAACAGAGGCAGTCAGCTTTAGATTTTTTTTATCTGTGGTTATTTGATGTCCATGATGCCATGTGTCTAAACATGATGTCCAGGACCTCAAGCTGAAATATAGGACCACAACTTTAAAGATCCAGCAGTATATATGAGGTACTTTTTATCCCTGTTTGTACTAAACCCATCTGCTGGGTCTGCTGCCAAAAGAGCTCTTTTTTTGTTTCATCTGGCCATAGAAGCCAGTGTCATTTGAATTTCTAGTCATGTCTAATATGCTGGATTTTGTTTTTGGATATGCAAGTAGAATTTTTCCTGAACAATATGTGATGATGTAGGGGCAGTTTGATTTTTTTAGACAGTATAGACACACATCCTCTTCCAGGCAGATCTGTAACATCTTTAGTTGATTGCAACATCTTAATTATTGCCCCGACGGTGGAAATGTTCAATGCTTTAGCTTTTTCTTACAGCAACTTTCTGTTCTGTGAAGCTTAACAATCTTGTTCTGTACATCAGAACATTATTTGGGTTTACTTCTTGTGATGGAAATTTGGCCTTTGTTTTATTTATATTTAAAATACTTTGGAGCAGGAAGTCACAGAAAATACACTTTCAAATACACTGTATTTAAATAATAAATGCGTAAATGTTTAAACTTAGAAGGAGTTAGTGCTGCCATAAAATTGTAAGTGTAGTCAACTAAAATGGTCAATTAAAACATTTTATAATTTCAAGTGAACTTTTTTCAAACAGTTTTTTACAGTGTATAAAAAATGAAATTGTACCATTGTTTCTTCTACACAGTAATTATATTAAACGGAGAACAAATTGAGACTTTAAATCTCCTGCTTTAAATTTTTTTCTCCTGCACAAAACAAATCCACGTCACCTCAACAATGTCCCAAAATCCCAAAATACTAAAGCCTGCAAACAAAAATCTGACATCTCATCAAAATCTTCTGAGAACAAATTCTATCCACAATAATTTCGTAGCACCGGCTGAGCAACAAGGCTTTCGTGTAAAAGCACCTTCCTTTAGTTTCTGAACAGAGCCACTTTGAAACATTAAAATACTCTCTAATGACTTATGTAAAGAGGAGTCTTGACTCATTTAAACTGCCCTCTAAATTTACCTGAAAATAATCTACTGAAAGCAGACAAGTAAAATCGAGTTTAATGAGACAAACAATTCATTTCCATAAACCACTGCAAAGCCTGCGTCCCTGACTCAACAGCATCTATCTATCTATCTATCTATCTATCTATCTATCTATCTATCTATCTATCTATCTATCTATCTATCTATCTATCTATCTATCTATCTATCTATCTATCTATCAGTAGCATCAACACATTGATAAGTCTTACAGATGTAGCTGGTGTCTCTGGTGAGAACAAATCCCAGCGTGCCAGGCCACAGCTGTGTGTGTGTTTGTGTGTGTTGGGGTCACAGTGGGGGATAATGGCCTGCCACGGGTGACTATTTGTTAAACAATTGTAAAATGCAAATGCATGTATTCTCTAGGCACTGTACCAACAAAAGACCCATGCGAGAGGTCATCCACGCTGTCAGGGAAAGGGCAGCAGGCTCTGCTTTTAAGAAACCGTGCCATTGTAACCAGTCAGCTAGCAGAAACATCCCCTGTTCTGATTACTCAAACAGCTTCACAAGCCCAATATGGTGTATTAGGGTGACTGGTCTTACAAAAAAGCATAGCTACTAAACTTTTGAATGTTTTCAGCACATATAATCAAACGCTAAAAGATATGTTTAAAGGAATAGTTTACCCAGTGATGAAAATGTACCCAGGCCATCCAAGATGTAAATGAGTTCAATGGATCAAATTCAGTGAATGGGTGCCGTCAGAATGAGAGATCAAGCTGACCAAAGCGACACAATAATCCACAAGTAATCCACACAACTCCAGTCCATCAAATTGCAAAGGGAAACGTAGTGTGTTTGAATGAAACAAGTCCATTGTTAAGTCATTTCAACTTCAAACCATCACTTAAAATACAAATCCATAATCGTTAATAACACTTTCTTCAGTGAAAAGCCCATCGCCTGTTGTCTTCTCACATCAAAAATCCACCAGCATATTTTTTCAGAGTTGTTTTTGCTTATAAACAGCTCTGTGCAATGCTGATTTTCTATAGAGTGAGGGCTGATATGACATCTTATCATGGGGACTATCTGAGGAGCTCTTTTGTTGATTACAGCTTTTAGACTCAGCAACCTTTGCAGAGGATCCAGGTGAGAACATGTTTACTCTTTGTCTAGAGCAAATTTAGATGCTTTGATGGAGTATCAGGCTTTTCAAAGACAATCTCTTTTTTTTTTTAAAGAATGTGAATGCAATCCGTGTTCGGCAGTGGGGCTGATTTGACATCTTATCATGAGGACTGCCCGCCACACTGCCAGTTTTCCAGGTAGAAGATTTTACAAGAGTGGCCTGGTTTCAGGCTTTCTCAAAGACAATCTCTTCGGCAGGAGATGATTCGCAGTGGATTTGACACAGGGTCACCCTGATCCCTGACAACTTTCTCTCCTTTTGGCTGATTGCTTCATGATCCTGACAACTTTCTCTCCTTCTTCTTCATAGTCGTCCTCCGTCCCCCCTCCTCTTCCTCTGTTTGTTTTTGTTCTCTTATCTCTCTCCGGCTCTGCTGTCCCCTGAAGCAGTCTAAGCCATCTCTTCGTCCTTGTGCTGCCAAAAAGAAAGCTGAAGGATTGGCTGGCACTGGCTGAGTTTGCAAAACTCCTACGCTGAAAAGTAGGACAGCAACGAGTAGTGTATGATAATACACTAATCAAACAGAGCTTCCAAATGTACACGTGATGTCCACACTTCAGCTGTGACTAAAGATAAACTCATTATTATGTCTAAAGTTTCATGTTTGAGCATTTTAAATAGGCTCAAACTAAGATGCAATTACGTAATTATTATATCATAATCGATATGATTTAATATTGAATGAATTGTTTTAATGTAAATGATCATTTTACAATACACACATACACACATTAGTGCTTTCAAATACTTAATCTCGATTAATAATTTCCAAAATAAAAGTTTTTGGTAATGCAATACAAAGTACAACATTTGTGTGGAGTGTATATTTATGTATATAAAAAAACATATTTATTTTGTATCACAATTAATCATTTGACAGCAATAATATTTGTTCTATATGTTAAATTAAAAATTCCATTTGCCATATCTGAAATAAATATAAATTAAATAAAAACTTATATTAAGTATTATATTATTAAATATAATATTATTAAATACACACAAATACTTTTAAAAATACAAAAATGACCAAAGCACATAACTAAATTATTAAAACGTAAAACTTTAAAATTATAAATTGAAATAAATAATTTATATAACAAAAAGAAGCTAATACTAAATATTAAAGCATACTATAATTTAAAAAGTTAAAAATAAAGGTATTATTATGTTTTAATTAAATATTATTAATGTTTGAGTAATATTAATTAACTGTTAAACAGTATAATAATCTCAAAAGATTTCATATGTATAGAAAGGCACATAATATTTCTAAAACAATAAATTGACATAAATAATTTATCTTTAAAAATGATTATTATTACAATTATTTTTTCAAATATATTGGATATATAAGTATGACTAATATTAATAAGCTGTTATGCAGTATAATCGTTAAAATAATTACTAAAGAAATGAATTCATTTAAAAATCGAATAAAATAATTTGATGTTGTTTACCAACTTGACACTGAGGTTCTCAACTTTATGGACACTTTGCAGGTGGAGGTATATATTTAAAGACAAGACAACATTCATAAAGTAAATAGTTGCATTACCATTTACCCATCGCCATCGTGTTCAGGTCAGAAAGCCGTCCTTCTGCCCTGTTCACATGCTTCATCAGACATCATACAAATAACAGCCTTGAGAAACAATGAACATCCGCTCACCTCACACGGAAAAGGTGATAGAGAGAGACAGGAACTTGCCCGTCCTCAGGAGGGCTGTAAAAATTGATGTGCCCTTTTGGCTTTGCTGGCGCTGACCTCCACATCAGACACAGAGTGATGGCTGCAGTTTTACAGCACGTCCAAGGCCCGATCGGCTGCTTTTCAACAGTTATCAAGGATTCCACAGAGGGCATTTAACTTGGACGTTGCCCAGAAGCTCATAGCGGAGCTTGTTATGTCTGAAGGGTATGTCATGATTTTTAACTAGCGATAGATGTCCGACAGCGTAAAGCACAATTAACTCTTGAAGGTAACAAAAAAAAGAGGCATTCTGGGAAATCGACACGACCTAAAACTATACTTCCCCTGATCGAGGGAACGGGAGCCTTTATCTATCGCGTGCCTGGGAATAATTACGTTTTTACCTCAGCCATTTCGTTGCTAGCTGATAATAACAGCGTCCCTGATGCATTCTTATTAGGGTGTGTTGACCTTGAGAAAGCACACACCGTTGACATCTTAACTAAGACCGGAACACGCTTCTGCAATCCTTCTCGCTTCGTCTGCTTGCACCAACTGAAGTGGAAAAACCAGTGGAGGTTCAGGAAGTTTGGGAAATTTTATGAGGTGTTGGAGGGACGAGTCATCTGCTGATACCTGCCACAACCCCCTCAACCCCCAGTCGTCACGTAAAACATGTTGCTTATCGAGCTTTTCTTGTTAGTCTTGGACTCCAGAACTGAATGTCTTTTAAATTTTAAAATTTAAATGCGACGCTAACAGGATGCAGGATGCAATTCAAATTTGAGTTTAGAGAAGTAAATGAGAACGAAATTAAATAAAAAAGTATTGTGAGATTAGTTTTGTTAATTATGCTTTTGATAATTATACATTTTCCTGTATGAATTAATCTTAAAAATATTTTCATACAGCATATATGCTACCATTCAAAAGTAAGATTTGCTTTTTTCAGCAAGTTCCCATTAAATTGATTAAAAGGGAGTTTTCAAATAAATTTATATTCAGTAAAAAAAAAAACCCTGAGAAATATTGAGCATAATTAATAATAACAAAAATGTTTCTGAATGATCATGCGACACTGAAGACTGGATAAATTAAAAGAAATAAGAAACCGTAAAAGAAATACATTATATTTCAAAATATATTCAAATAGAAAACACTTCTGTAAAATTATTTTATAATATTTGTTGTTTTGGACCGTATTTATATGAAATAAATGCAGCCTTGGTGAGCATAAGAGAGAAAAAAAAAGTATTTTTAATGATTAAATGAATTCATGTTTGTTAAAATCATAATATTGTGAATTGCCAGAGTGTCCAAAGTAAAAAAAAAAAACAAGAATTGTAGAAAAACAAGTTAACCATCTTCCATCCATCTGGATAAGTGGAATGGTAACATGTAAAATAACTGTAAGACAGGCCTACTCTTTCTATTGGAACAAATATGTAAAAAAAAAAACATTCCCTAGAGGCTACAAAACATGGAATCAAAAGCTTCCAAAACGCCATTCTCGCACTGATCTAATGTAAGCAGCACGTTCTCGTTTATTGAGAGCGAGGAGCTTGTACTCGAGTGTCTCAGTACTTCATAGTCACACTGTGGAGGTGAGAATGAGTCTTCTGTCCCCCTCGGGTTTTGAGAAATCAACAATAACGAGATGAGGAACATACACAAGTAAAACTAATAACTCGAGATTCAACGCAGAATTCCCACATCGCCACTGCTAAGACCCTTTTCCGCCGGCTTTCCAGATTTCCGGAGAAGAATGGGCCCGTGTTGACCAGAAAACAGGTTTAACAGTCAATCCCATTAAAGTATACATGAAGACAATTGCAGCAGACCTTTGAGAAATCACAAGTACCAGCACAATAACGCACACACTGGGAATTAAGACCGCAGAGCATATTGTGCTATAACTAGCAGTCTTTTGCCGAGGGTCTGGATATTCTCCTCCCCTCTGAGTGACGGGCATTCATTTCTGCCTGGCTTCACAGACACGGGCCTCTGGAACTGATGGAGGCTGTTTAGATGTTCCTGCATCTGGGGAAATGCTGTTCTTATTACTTTTTGTCACAACAGCTCCCCAGCCGAGACTTCTTAGTTTCGCAGCAATATGAACTGATTCTCTGATTGTTTGAAAGGGGAAGGATTTTTGCACTGTGATATCATCTAAGCACATATTTTTTGTTTTTATTTTTGTTATTTTGACCAATTTTTAGGGATAGCTCACTCAAAAACTCTGTCACGTATTCCTCACCCTCGTGTAGATCCAAACCTGTAAGACCTTTCTTCATCTTCAGGACACAAATTAAGATATTTTCTTCCTGACCCTCGATAGACAGCAAGGGTCCTACCATGTTTAAGGCCCAGAAAGATAGTAAGGACCTCATTAAAATAGTCCACGTGACGTCAGTGGTTCAATTCGTAGTTATATGGAATTGTGAAATTAATATTTTTTTGGAGCACAGAAAGTATTCTAGTAAATTCACAAATTTTTGCTTGAACTATTTAGTTGATGTCCTTGCTGCATTTCTGGACCTTGATTAAAGTAGTTCCCTTGCTGTATCGAGGGTCAGAAAGCTCTCGGATTTCATCTAAAATATCTTAATTTGCGTTCCGAAGATGAACAAAAGTCTCACCGAATTTTCATTTTTGGGACGAACTATCCCTTTAAATTCTTCTTCTTAGTTACAAATGGCAGGGGGTAAGCTTATATCATCTAGCAGTTAATCATTTATCTTATGCTTTATATAATATGTATATGTGTATTGTTGAATTAGCAAGTTTGTGCCCATCTATTCCACATTTAACCCTATTATTAATTGTCTATCTCCAAGACCGTTCCGTCGTTTTTTGAACAGGTTTTCAGTATGTTTTACGACCAATACAATATTAATTGTTCTGCTAATAGTTAAGAGGAAGTCGTGCTCAGTCGTGCTCTGCCTTTATAAAGATAGTGTTAACTTTTTAGGGGGTGTCAAAACCACAATAGTTTCATCTGTAAGTTATCCTGCTCCTTGACATGTCGGCGTGACCTGCTTTACGTTCACGTGACCTTTAAAAAGTCCCAATAGTGGTTCAAATAAATTGTGCTTTTGAGCATAATGCATTTTGATGTTTACGTAACTTCATGCAACTCTTCATAGCTTTCACATCCTGAGGGGCGCCATGTCTTTCTTTTACCTTCAACTTAACCTTTTCATCTTTAAACCTAAGAAAGAAATATGTCGTTTGTAGCTGAAGAGTAGAGATTTATTTAGATGTTACTATTACAAAATTTTTCTTTATGTTATAATAGTGCTGGGTAAAAATGTATGGTTTTAAAACGTTTTGGTGAACATAATATATGTGCATGTACTGTGTATATTTATTATGTATAAAAACACACACATACAGTATATATTTAAAAAAATATCCACATGTATACATTTATATTAATATAATTTACTTATATATCTATAAATATATTTTATATGCATGCATGCATGTGTGTGTATTTATATATACATAATAAATATACACAATGCACACACACACACATATACCTTTTATTTTGGATGCGACTAATCACTGCCCAGCACTAAATAATTTTTAAATTGTTGAATAATATAACTGATCGTCTTTAAATGATAAAAATTCACAAGGTGAAATCTCCACTATCTACTTAATCTATTAATCTGTTCAAATAAGAGAAATAATAAACCTCTACAAGTCTTTAAAATACACACAAAGAGAGGTGCCTGAGGCCTCACACAGACACTCTCTTGTAAAAAGGGAAACAACAGGCCAAAATAGACCAATTAAAAGAGAACAAGCATTGCAAGTGCTTTGTCATCATTAAACGGGAACAGTTTTACGGCGCCTGCTTGCACCCTCTGGAATTAGCCTTACTGTCACCAGCCTGCTGGGAATGAAAGGGCAGCTCACGGCTGAGGGTCACTGAAGGTCACGGGTCAGCGGCAGGGCAGAGAGAAACCTGTGGACATGCACAGGCACGCAAACGCACTAAAGTGCTGCAAGCTTCAACCCACTTTGACTTATCAATGCACCATAAAACCTATAAAAACGCAACAAAAACAGGCTACAGCTCCAAATGAAATGGAGTGTGAAACGCTGATCATAAAGCGGCAGTCATTTTGTCTTTGTCTTGATTGGAGGGGTGAACGCGGGCCCGAGGCCAGACGCTGTTGACTGACATTTGAGTGTAGAATGACGTTTGTGTCCCGCCCGGTGGCAGAGTCACCGCAGCGAGCGCAACTGTCGTCACACCGAGAATCACGTGTGAGGCCTACGAGAGATTCGTGGAGCTTCAGAAGCGTTCGTTCGTAAGCCTGCAGAGGCAGGGGGGGGGCAGCGCACAGCAGATCGGCTCTCTGTGGGCTATTAACACTACTGTGAAAACACACCTCCCCCACAAAAACACACTTCGTCAACAGTTTGGGATAAACTCCGATTTCAGTTCGGAGCAGGATCAGAGGTGAGAAACAACTATCATGGCCCTGGATGATCTGGAATGGCTGGGCCATCGGCTATTTGATAGTCGAAAGCACGTGATCAGACAAAATTTGTATTTTTTTGTCGTTTTCCAGAAATAGGTTAATATATCTGCCAGAGGTGTCAACTGGTGTGTACTAATATAGCCAGCTTGTAAATCCTAAATAATAAAAAAAAATATTGGGGCTTAAAAAAAGTATACATTTAAGTGCTTAAAGAACCCAGAAATGATCTGGAACAACTTTATCTTCAAGAACCATATAACGCATAAACCAAACTCTATAATGCAAACAGCTCTTGATAATAAAAGAATGTAGCATCTAAAGTACTTAGGAGAAAATAACAACGTTTAATTTTGAGCCTTGGGTTCTACCACGAAATGCATGAAAAAAACTGAAAACTAAAACTTTTTGGTCTTAATTTCATAGGATTTTGTTGTTGTTATTAAATCAAAGAATTGTAAAAATAAGAACATTTAGAATGTTAGGAAGGATTTCAAATGAATTATTGGAACTTTCTATTAATCAAGGAATCATGAAAAAATAAATAAAAAACATTTTTTGAGCACCAATCATTTCTGAAGGATCATGTGACGTTGAAAATTACTGTAGTAATGACAATTAAACTTTTTTCTTTGTCACCACAGGAATAAATAACATTACATTTATAAATAAATAAATAAATAAATAACATAGTATAACCTTTCCAAATATATTCAAATAACAAAATTACTTTCACAATATTACAGTATTTTTGGTCAAAATAAATGAAACCTTGGTGAACAGGCTTCATTTACTCTATCATGTAGAAACAGGTGATATTCTAGCGCTGTCTACCAAAAGCTGCTCACAATTCTCTGTGAAGAGTTTCTTCAAAAACATTTAACAAATCTTGCAAACCCCAAACGTTTGATCAGTGTTGTATGAGATTCTTTTATGAAACAGTCGAAAACCGTTTCTGTCCGTTGTATATGAGAACCCCACATGCCGAAAGGTTCAAAGTTATTATTCAGCGTACCACCTATAGCTTTAGATAAATAGAGTCTGTTGACCCTCGGCGTGTGGGCGAATCTTCATGGGATTAATTTGTCTGCGCCGATAAAAGCGAATCTCGACTTTGACGGCAGCATTTTAAGGCAGTCCATCTTCGAAGAACTTAAAATTCAAGATAAAAGCAGCGATGGCGGTAGCAATATTCCGTCCGGTGTGCTGCGAGACTAATAACAGGCCGAGCTAATAAAGGTCACAGAGGTCAATGTGCTCTCATACCTTAGCGGGACGAGAGGGGGTGAGAGGTCGCCCGGCGCAGGGGCAAACTGTTTCACTTTTTGACTAAAGGGCGTCAAACATTCAGCGGGTCAGAAAGGAGGGCGAGAGGTCACGACCTCTGGGTTCAGATTCCGAGCGCACCGGGGTTCAAAGGTCAGCGCAGGCATGTGAGGCGCCCGGGGGAGCGATGTCCTCACTCACCTCCCGAAGGGTTATCGGGACAGAAGCCTCAATACTCTCTAAATCTTCCCCTCCAACAGAAAATAACTCCGCGTGATGCCCTTGAGGTGATAGATGATGTTGTTCCTCAAAAATATTGGTGATGGATTGATGTTTTTTCTTTCTCTCCCGCAGTCCGGCTCACCAACGACAGCTCGAATCATTCCTGCCCATGAATCTTTTTGACACCTGCGCAGATCAAACTGCGGTCTGTGTGTCCTCCTGAAACCATTTCTGCTCCATCAGGATCCAGCTAGACTGCGTAATCCTTCATCACAGAGACTAAACACTGCCAAGGCTCCTCGGAGACATACATTACGCGTGACGGGGTAAAAGAACGCCGTTAAAGAATATAGACTGGGGTAAATCACGCTGCATATCGAATTGCATGCCTGTTTTACGTTACCTCGCGCTTTAAGATGAAACAACATTTGTCATTTTTGTTAAAGGCAAATCATTAAAATCTGTATAAGCACCTGACAGCTGACAGGAAACACATCACAGTGGGGCATTGATCTGCTCAGGTAACAGGGAACGTTCTCAGAGATTTGATAAACGTTCTGGAAAGATCACGAATAAACATTAATCCAGTATTTATTATTCCACGAATATATTCGGTATTCATTTTACTCAAACGTGTAAATAAGTCAAAAGTGACTGTAAAGACATTTATATTTGTATTTACAAAAATATAAACTTTAATGTTAACTTTTGGATCATCGAAGAATAGTAAGAAAAAAAAATTTTTCTAAGGCAGCAAAATCATTAAAATGATTTCTGGAGGATCATGTAAGACTGAAGTAATGGCAGCTGAGAATTCAGCTCTACGTCACAGAATTAAATTAACTTTTTTTTTTTCCTTAATTATTTTTATGTGGTTCAGACAACATTTAAAAAAAAAAAAGTAGCATTCCCATAATGTTTGCAAAATTGTCAAATAGAACAACCCCGGTAACAAAAAACAAAACAAAAACACATTTAGATGTTCCCAGCAAGCAGTAAAAACAACTTGAAAATGAAAATTATTAATGTTCTCTGAATGTTTTTTGCAAATGTTCTCAAAAAGGTTATGCAAATGTTAAGGGAACATTCCATTTGATCACGGAAGCACCATTTTCAAATGTAAAAAAAAAAAAAGAGAGAAAAGGGAGGAAAGCAGTAACGTAAAAAAAAAGGATAAATGTGAAGTAAAATCGAGGTCTTCAGTGAGATCGTCCACAATCCTATTTGTTTTTAGTTAATCTTTAATTTCGAAAGTAATCTTCATCATCTGAGAGAGGGAATGTGAATGGGAATGTGCGCAAACAGGCTTCTTCTCGGTTCAGATCTGAGTCAAGGCTGGGGCTAATGTGAATAGCAAAGGCCAGACTGAACAATTTACGAATTCTGAACAAGGACAGACAAAATCAATGGCACATCATCTGTGGCTGTGGGCCCGCACGCCTGGGCGCATATATCAAACTCCAGAGATCACCTGTCTCCCTCCCTCCCACTCCAGATTTTTTACCGCCTTCATTTATATATCACTTACTTCATATTTCATTTTCACGCTGAACTAAAAACGGACAAAAACAACTTCATAAACCCCATGCAATTTGACCAAAAGCGGTCATTACAATAGTAAAAAACAAAAAAACACGAAGAGGCTCACATTTCAAAGCTTTGATAAGAGTGGATTTGTTCCGACCATTTTTTTTAGCAGGAGCAACAGCGCCCTCAAGATGGAAAAAGCGTATTTAGTGAGTAATTTAAAAGTATTTAATGAATAAACGAACACGTGTTTGTGCAGACTTTGGTGGTTGTTGGAAGGACATTTTGATTAACGAAATGCGAAAAGCTAAACGGTGAAAAATCATTGCAAATCACACAGGCCTCATTGTGACCCAGAGTTAAACAGCTGCGGTGACATTATACTTTAGACATTGTGGCTGAAACCACTTCCTACGGCTAAATTAATAGATAACGTTTGAGTGCACAAAAGTAAATATTGTCACGTTTTTGTTCACGAGGTTTTTTCTTTTATTTCGTACGTCCTTTTTATCGCATGCGCTGCGCGGTTCTCCGCCCAGGGTCTGCTTTTCTTGCTCAAGGGCGACATCTTGCGGCTGGAATATGTTACTGCGGGGTCTTTAGGGACTCTTCGTGTCCTGTGTGGTCAGTTCACAGCAGTGACCGAGATCAAAATGTTCACTTAACGTCGTGTTAATGGAAAGAGCTCAAATTCTCACTTGTTTCCAGTGAAAAAGATCACCTAGTAATTAAGTCATTAAGAGCAATACTAACATGTTGATGTGAAGCAAATGTAGAAGAGCAAAAACTTGTAAATATTATGAGACAAATGAGAAAATCTGCAAAAGAATGTCACT
Source organism: Puntigrus tetrazona (assembly GCF_018831695.1). Taxonomy (NCBI): domain Eukaryota; kingdom Metazoa; phylum Chordata; class Actinopteri; order Cypriniformes; family Cyprinidae; genus Puntigrus; species Puntigrus tetrazona. Next base: position 922,936 of record NW_025047682.1, read on the forward strand.
TTCTATCACTTTCTGCAAAAACACTCTGAATTCATAACCCTTTTAGATAACAGTTGCTGTTTAATATTAATTAATAAACAGTAGAAAGCTTCGTTGATGATGATCTTGAGCAAAAATTGTTCTGTGTGTGTGTCCAATAATAAGGATATAGGATAATAATAAATAGGGCAGTCGTGACTTGCTATATTGTTTATAAGAAAATATATTCACCAGTGCTTAAAGTAATTTGATAAATAACATCAGCATTAAAAAATCAAAAGAAGAAAATGCCTAATGCTAAGAATTATTATCCATTTAACAAAAAATAAAGCACAAACACACTTGCATGCGCAGATAAAATAAATGTTGTTGGGGTTTTTTTTTTAATGGGAATTCGGTTTATGTTGTAATATAATGTATTTCATCTGATCTTTCATTACGGTTTTATTTAACAAGCAGTTTATTTTACTTATAAATCTGGTCTGGAAATAGAATCACCAGATGGAATAAAAATCGAAATAGAACATATTCTATGGCTCTGCACCCCTTTACCTAAATTCATTAACGCAGGATTGTCCTTCAACAGGTCGCCTCGACCGGAGTTGGAGGAGTTCGTTGTGACTACTTTTTCTCTGGAGGTCAGGCGTAACCCCATTCCTGTCGTCCAGGGGGCCACAGCCTTCATACAGCGGTGGTCTACTCTGACAGGAAACAGCCCGAGGTGCCAGGCGTGGCTTAGAATGCAGCTTTTGAGCCCAAACTGTAAAAGGCTGCACGTGAAACAGGCCCAGATGAATCCCATTTAAGCAACCTCTGAAGAAAACTTCTAAGAGAGGACAAAAAATATTCTAATTCATGTAAAATGTTTGCAGGGCGCTTGGTACGTGGGGGACATGTTAATGTATTTATGTTCATATGTTGTATTGTATTTCTAAAATGATTTAATACAATTGTAATGATGCATTTTAATACTAAAATCTGGTGTGAAAGTGTATGTAGAACAGGAAGAGAACACATACTGGTGTGCTAAAATTAAAAAAAAAAACTGTAATATCTGGTGCTTTTTTATTTATTATTATTATTTAATAATAGTTTTATTTTGATTTCATTTAATGAAATTACATTTATATTTTATGTTATTTTACCCAAAAGGGGGCGCTAACAGATGAAAAATGCAACTGACCCGTCAGCAACACTGTCAGACCTACAAAGAGAAGGCATTATTACCACAAACACCTCTCCGACCTTGTTCACAGTTAAGCAGGAAACTGACTTTCAACATTAGCTGTTTTTGTCTTCGGCCACTTAAAGTAACCTACCAGCTCAGAACCTGCATGGGAAACATTTCTATTTGAGAAGGCTCTCACTGTTTTAAATGTAAAGAACAGATCTTCTGTGACCGACCAACATTGAAACTTTTCCAGGATGAGTATTAAAAAAAGCACTATAAATCCATGGGCAAAAATAAACCTGCAGGACCTGACTAGTGTTGTGCTGAAAACAATAAGAGCCGAATGCAAATAACTACAGAATTATACTATTTTTTGTCGACATTTAATGGATCCAGTATTTTATTTTATTATCATTGTTATTATTATTACTTAAGATGTTAATGTCTTGTTTTTATGACATGCTAATAGGATAATAAAATAAAATCCATGATACACTACTGGTCAAAAACTCTCACTGTCACCAAGACCGCATTTATTTCTAAATAAATATGTAACATATGTCAAATTCTTATTTTAGCAGTGCTTTCTCTATAGGCCAAACTCACTCTGGAACTTGGCATTACTTGAGCAGTGCAGCTAAAAACACAAGAGAAATGCTGTCCCGTCTTCCACTCGCAGCACGTGGACAGCACGTTTGTTTTGATGGGAACGCTGGGGGTATTTGCAGCTCATTAACAGGCAGTGTCCGGGGCACATCAATAGTGACGGCCCACTGCCGCTATTGGATTATGGGAGGGATTTTCAACTTGCATTAATCTGTGAGGCCACAGACAGTCCAACAGCCACTCAATCCCAGCGCTCTTTGTGCGTGACAGCTCACACACTCTCACACACACACACACACATATGCATCTCTCCGCTCAAAGTGTGTAAAGCAGCAAAGACGCAGACTTGGAAGATGAACCTCTTCTGCTTCACTCTGGTAAGAGAAGGCTTCCTTGCTTGTTCTTTTAAATAGACTGGACAGCTGGATACAGACTCAGGAGCGATTCATCAGCTATTTTAGATTTATCAGGAGCGAATCATCAGCTGTTTCAGAAGATTAACAGAAATGCGAGGTTGACACCTTGTTGTCTGAACCGTTTCACTGTATGCCATATCAGACTGAACTGATTATCTGCATCTCCGGATCCTTTTTTCACTTGAAGACTTAACTTGAGCTGTACTTTTGTATAACAACAACGGTTTAATATACTCGAGCGGCGCTTTTCCTACAGACTTTTCTATCACCAACCAATATTTTAGAAGAACGATGCTAATTTTAGCTGGAGATATCATGACAGTACCTTGGCAAGTGAAAGTGGGATTGTGATTGTATGGAAACGTTAGGTAAGGATTACCGTGAGACAGAGAGCTCCTTAAAGCAGATCACGGATCAGCAGAAAGGAAAATGTCCTATTCATAGATCAGGGGCACCACAGCACTTCTGAAGGTCTTGAGCGGCCACTGCATTCCCCCGAATCCAGATATATTCATCCAGCAACAACCTGTAGCTCCTGAAGAAAAAAAAGGGTCTATAGGCAATCCATACATCATTTTCATAGAATGCAGATCTAAAAATCAAAGATCAAGACATATATGTGTGTGTGAAGAGTTCATTTGAAAAATTTTTTTTTATTGTGCATTCCTATTAATCAAACTGCAGTTCAGTTAATTTTGATTAGTTTAACAAACAAACAAAAAAAAAGATTTTTGAAAAATGTTAAAAATCTATGTTTTTTAATAAAAAAATTATAGGAGTATGATTAACAATAAAATGCTGCTTACTGTAAATAATAAAAATATATATATTTTGCTGTAAATAATTTGTAAAAATATGTATATTTGTATATATATATATATATATACTATATATTATATATATTCATATATTATTACTGTACACAAACACACAATAATAATAATAATATTAAATGTATGTAATTAGACAAATCTTCTTTTACTTTGCTAAAATGTTACTTATTTTAATTAAAATTGTGATTCATCGCATTTGACCTAGCAATCTTCTTTAGAGGTGCAGTTTGACACAAAATGTTAAAAATGAAGGTGAAATATGGCTCATATTTCTTAGAATGAATATTCTTATTTTGTGTTTGGTGCAGGATGGCTCTACAGACAGCCTGTATGAGCCGGCTCAGATCGGGCAGAACACTCAAGATTTATTACCCAGAAGGCTGCCTAGTCCCAACCCCGTGAAGAACATGAGCGTGTGGAGAGGATCTGAGCCCTGCATCGCCACGGTGGTGGGTTCATGCGCACGTGCCTAGAAATGCAAGGAAAATCACATGGCCTTTCATGAGACTCTGAGCTGCGGTTATGTCGAATGTGACATTGACGAAAATATTAATAAGGAAAAGTGCTGCCACCTGTATAACCGCTGATTAATCTGTGAGTGACGCGTGTGGGGGTACAGCAGGTCGCACTCATTAGGAAATTACCAAAATCCCAGCATGACTTTTCATCCAGGCGAGATGCCACATGAGGCCATGGGCATTTGATGTATCAGACATAACGATGCACTAAATATATTGTTGTATTTTTATTCTAGAAGCGTCCAGAGACTCACACAAGTAAGACTCCAGAAAGTACGATTTTGGAAAAGGCAAAGAGAAAGTAAGTTGTGGCTCTTTTTGGTCTGTTAATGACCCTTTGAGATCCGTATAACATGTTACTGATTTATGTTAATACACAAAATTACAATTTTTATGAGGATGATAACATAAATGTAGACTGTTCGTGTGATTTATTTGCATCAGGGCGCCCATTAGACCACGATGTGCCATATGCTGCGTTTTATGAGAAAATGAGAGAGCTGGATTAGGATTATATTAATTGGGACAAGTGTGAGGGATTTAGTCACCTGTTTAAACCAATGCCAGACTTGTCCCTGCTTAAGAATGATATGCTGGTAAAGACAGCATTACATGACCAGAACAAGTCATGTAATAGTTACATTAAAAAAGGAGAAGAAGAAAAGAATAATACGGATTAAAAACTGAGAACTGACCGAGTGATTTAGTTAGCTTCACAGTCTGTGGTCTGAATTGTGAACCGATTCCGCCTGAACGAAGAAATCGAAGAACATCGTCGAGGAAAAGACAGAAAAACACTAAAAACAGCATAGCTATTTTAGCACGCCCCGCACGTTATAAACGTTAAGTGATTCGAATCTTGTCCAAACGGCTCAGTGCTATCTGAATGATTCGATTTCTAGCATGAATTTACCGAAATCGTTTCGCTACAGCGGAATGAACCGACTCACAGTGATTCACTCACAAAACCAACCAAACCGTTCCGAACAGGCCACAGAAAAATACTAGTCATCTTGATTTTAATGTGCTATGTATGTATTATTTCTTTTTACCTGACGAGCATGTCTTCTTCAGCTGCAGCACCTGGGTAAATTAACGTAATATTTACAACGAAAACACCGGGTTTATTTTGGTCTCTGATGTTTAGCGTCGCACTGGCAGCCTTCCAGACTTTAATTTTTATATAAATTATGTTCGTTAACCGTGAAAAAGTTCGGATTGTAAATTCGGATTGAACCGAAATGTGACCGCCCATACTCCATAGCAACGATATTCAATCAATTTTATTGCGTGTAGCATATGGTAGGCTACTAATAACCATAGATAGATAATAATAAAATAAAATACATTTAGTAAAATAAATAAATAAAAGTATAAGTTTGCTGTTATTTTAAAACAACAGAGACATGATTTTTATTTATTAAATATGTTTTTGAAAGCCTCAAATTTCAATCAATTTGCTTGTTGGAAATTTAACTAATAATATATTAATATTAATTGAATATGCCTACATTTTTATATTGTTATCACACTTGAAATAACCATTATATAATATAACATTAAGAAGCTTTCCACTGTACATCCTTCTACAGGCCTTTATCACAGTTTTAAAAGTTTGTTGTTAGAATGTTATGTTTATATATTTATTCGTCTTATGCAGTTCCTCTTTCACATAACAGGTCCCAATTGCTATCCACATCAGAAGACGAGACCACAGGTTTGTCTGTTTGTTTTGAACGCCCAGAAATTCCCTCACACAGTTAATTAAAAACCACATGCCTAATAATACCGCTAGTCATAGAGCAATGTGTCACAGAGTTTAAAGGTCTTTCAAATTCATAATCCGAGGGTCAGTTATTCCATCCAGGACTTCATCTGTCTGGAACCGCAGCATTAAGCTTTTGCCTTGTTTCAGGATTAAGGATTGAACTTGGAAAAAAATGTTTTTTTTTGTATTTGACCCACTGAATTTCAGCAAAGCTCTTCTGCCTTGTACTTTGAGCACTGTTACCCAAATGCCAGCCCTGCTGACCTACTTGGCGGCAACGCCTCTCGATAACACTATTTCATTTGCCTTCAATGTTTTGCCCTTAAAATAACCCGTTATTATCATCGACAGGTCATACAGAGACTGATGCCCACTGGCCGTCCACCAGGAAAAAAGACGGCTTGGTAAACAGCAAGAACCATTCTAACACAGGTAACGGGTCTAAAGAGAAAGCAGAGTGTGTTTTGATAGTCGAGGAAGTGTGGAGGGCTCGGGGTCAGGGAAAGCCGAGTGTGTCAAACAGTCTTAGTGGATTAGATCAGTGACGACACAAAGCAATTCTAAAAGCCCATGTGAAACAGAGGATTTGATTTGGGCTCAGACTGATTCACTGACAGTCAGATAAAATGTGATCAGGGTCACATTTTATCAGGCTCTTCTCCGGACTTCCCAAGTTTCCATCTAAATCTGAATTCTGAATTGTCATAAATCCAGGGCTTGAGCTAAATTGTGCTGTGTTTTAATCTAGAGACGGTCAAAGATCACCACCGGTTAAAACTCAGTAGAGAAGAGAAAGAAGAGCTGGTGAATTCAGAGAAGGCAGTTAAAAATCCCTTCGTCCAGGTAAATCACCGCAGCAACACAGAAAAAAAAATATTGTGCAATATTACTTTAATGAGACAAACACATCAAACCCTGCCATCCAGAAAATGTGTCTCTTGATAATACAGGATACATGTCTCAGCGATTAAATTCTCCATTACTCTAATGTGATTCAGTCATCTGTGTGTTATTGCACTTTTATCATTCTTTCAATGTCAGCCCTAAGATCTTTACAATAAGACAATATCGCTTGATTCAGTATTGGTGTTTTTATGCACAGGGAGTGAATTTTGAAGCCTGGAATCCCAATAGAGAAAACTCTGAATGCAGACAGCAAGACTTGGTGAGATTCTTGATGATTTTTGTATTGTATACTGCCTTCCCTTATGGCTTAGTCTGATTTCTTATATTTCCCAAAATAATTTTGAGGGGAAAATATGAAAAATTATGCACAAATGGATTTAAACCTTTTTTTTTTATTTTTAGACAAAATATTAGAAATGCAGCTAAATTTATGGGTAGTATGATACAATATTTGTTCACATAAATTAAAAATAAAATACAAAAATAAAATACTAAAAACTTAATGTAATCATTTTAAAAGAAAAGCAGTGGTAAATAATGTTACCACTCTTTATACATTCAAATAAAAATAATTTTGAATTTAATCATTTTAAAATTCTGTGCTATTTTAAAAATGTTAAAAATAAAACATAAAAAAACAATGTTGTCAAAGTTGTCATAACAACATTGTAATGTACTGTGTTGAAACATGTAAGGATTTTAATTGTGAGATTTTCTAAAGATTACATTTTGTGACCATTAATTATTATTTGTAAAGATGGCATTTAGATATCTAAAGGTAAAAATAGAGAAATTACGCATATATAATTAAATGGTCAGTTCAAAAACTGACAAAAGTTATGGTATTGATATAATGTAAATAAAATGTTTAATAAAACACAAAGACATAAAGGATAAAATATATATATATATATATATATATATATATATATATATATATATATATATATATATATATATATATATGTGTGTGTGTGTGTGTGTTTGTGTTTAATTTCTTGAGCCTGCTTCTGACTTTTGACATTATGTGAAGTAATTAAAATTATAATTTGAATCAAAAAAGGAAAATAGTGTCTTAGGTCTATGGAAATAGAGGTCAGATTATGAGGAATTCAAATGACATCTCAGTGTAAGAATGCACATCTGTGAAAGGCTTCTAATAAGGTCAGAGCCCGGTGGCAGAGCTTTAGTATTACCCAGAATCCCTAGCAGTTTGTAGAATCTCGTGTGTGTTGATCTTGAGGCAGATTGAGAGAGGTCAACTCTACGCAGCATCTCTGATCTCCCTCACGTGCTGTAATTACCCAATGCCTCTTCATTTCAGACCAGGAGGTCAGAGAGTGAGGATGAGGCACAAGGTACGCTGAAAAAGATCCAGAAACTAGTGGGAGGGAAAAAGGGAAATCAAAGTGCCACAGACGAGTCGAAAAACAACACAGAGCCTGGCGGTGAGAACTGAAATGATAATTACCTCATATGGACAAAACAAAACAAAAAGTTTCCTCATCGGTTCCCTTTATGCATCATTTGACAGAATCCATCGGCAAAGGCCACAGTCCTGTCATAACCTGCATCAATCTGACCAAAAAAGCTGAGAAGAAGCACACAAGGGCATCCACACAGCAATCCCAGCAGCCCCTGCAGGATAAAGACGTTGAAGGTTCTTGTGGTCCAGGGCTCTTTCAGGAGTACTGGAGCCCCGTGGCGTATTCACCAGCATGGGACACGTCCACACACACCTGCCACAGGTCAACAGCTGAGCAGGTCATGTACAACTTCAACTTCACCCTCCCCAGAGACACGGACTGGGAGAAATACGAGGAGCTCTTCCACCGACTGGACCCCTATAAACGAGACCAACAAGACCGGTGGATCACCCACTCTGTCATGGACCTGGACACGCCGGACGCTCTGGTGAGACGCTGATCAAAGCTGCACTTCCTGTTGAAAGATTATTCATTATTTGCTGCAACACAAATATATATTTTTTAAACCTTTTTTAAAATTGTAATGTTTTCCTTGAGTCCAAAGATACCAAAAATGGCCTATTTGTGGTGCAAACTGCTTAAAAGACAAAAATATTTCTTTCATTAATAGTCATTTTGTTTTTATTGATATGGTCTTGGTTTTATATAGATGATTACATCATAAAATAATTTTATAATATCTTCTGTTAATATGCTACAAGATATAAAGTATGTAGTTTGGGGTCTTTAAAACACTTTTTTATTTAGCAAGGGCACAAGAAATTTATTTTAAAAAACAGTAAAATATTTCTACATTTCAACATTGATGAATTAAAAGAAATGTTTCTGGAGCATCAAAACAGCATAATAGTAATAATAGCACACTGAAGATTGCAGTCATGATGGTGAAAATTTATTTTTGGTGAGCATAAAAATATTAAATTTTAAAAAAAATCTCACTGACCTCTTTTTAAATGGCACATGTATTAACTGACAATAAATAATCAGTTAAAGATACTTCATATTTCTACAGATTATATACATTTATATCAGATTAACCTGGTGTTGCTGTAAAAGATTGTCATGATGATAAGGATGCCTTATTTTCTCCTGAAGAGACACTTTAAGTCAATGATTAGAGATGGCAGTGTAGACACTCACATCCTGTGTGCGGTTGAGGAAGTGTTTAGACTCGACTGCATGTGTGAGCTGTTTCAGGCCAGTGCGAGTGTCTTCAATAAGAGCCGAGCGGCTTTCTGTCAGGAGAAATTCAGAGAAAATCATTTGACTTAGTTGGCAGAATGCTTCAAAGAAAACCATCCAATGTCTCTGACAAATCAAGGAACAAACCCAAGGTAAAAACTATATTTTTATTGAAAAAAACTCTCACTTTGTGCATCTGTTGTGGTGAAATGATGCATTACGCAAGTACTGTGAGTGCTCGGCTAACAGTTATTCTGTTTTAGACTTCTTCGTAGCCATATAAAAATCTGTCACCTTTAGTGACCATTAGTTATTTCTTCTGTGACCGCAAGATTATGTTGCTGTTCTCAAGATTGCAGCTTCAGACCACCTTAACCAATTTTATCTCTTCATTTTGGTTCAGCGCTCCAGCAGTTTTGGGATTTTCGACAGACAGCATCCCACTCAGGTCAAAGCAGAAGAGAAGGTAGAAAGTTTGGTGAGTTTTTTGTGAAGTGAAGCACATATAAAACCCGGACTGAAATATTCCACACTGAGCTCCATGTGTGTCTCTGTAGCCTGTGGAAGCAGCTGAGGTGGATCCCGGGAAATCAGGAGGTCTTGGAAAGAAGATGAAGAACATCTCACTGACCATGCGTAAAAAGATGGGCAGGAAATACACTAAAGCCCTGTCGGAGGAAATGGTGAGCGCTTGTTCAGCAATTCTAACCTTTCCGACAACCTTAAAACTTACAGTGTATGTGTTTATTAGGTTTAGTAAACAATGGTCCTCTTATCAAATAATGATGTTACATCCTAGGGTGTTCAGATAAGAGTATTGGTTTTTGGGTTCTCAAAAGCAATAGTACACCCAAAATTGAAAATTCTGTTATCGTTTACTCTCATTCCAAGCTTGCATTTCTTTCTCATGTGGAAAACAAAAGAAGATATTTTGCAGAATGTCAGAATTCATTGTGCACAATAGAAGTCAATGAAACTGAAATGACTTCAAACCTATATGCATTTCTTTGTTCTGTGGACCAAAAGACAAAATCGAAAAAAGCAGAAGAATGCAACCTTAACAGTTTCGAGTTTTCTTCGAAATGTCTTCTTTAGTGTTGCAAAGAAAGTCATAGAGGTTTGAAACAAAGCGACTGGGAATAAATGATTACGGAATTTTTACAAACGCAAGAATGCATACGTTGTATTTTATAAAGTGGGGTCTATAGTTGATGAAGTCCAGAAATAAAAAAAGGCACCATAAATTATGATGAACGCAGTGCGTGTGAATTGCAAAACAGATTTTGGGTAACAAAAAAAAAAAAAAAAAAAAAAAAAAAAAAAAAAAAAAAAAAGACCAACATTTTAAGTCTTTGTAAAATCTTTCTTACATCCTATTTCCTAACAAAATTTCCCTCAGCAAGAAATAATGGGTGTAAAGTTTTTCTGTCATTTATAGAGCTGTTTTTGCAAACACCAACAAAAAAGACAGAAAAGAGTTAAAGTTTGCAGAACTTAAAAGATCTACCAAGTTTATCTTAAGTAAATGGTGTGAGTTTGAGGTATTAAAGCAAGAAACCACGACGTCTCTGAACTCGTCTATTTCAAGCTTATTTACAAAGCGCTGAACCTTTATTTTGCCGCTGTACTCTAAAGAGCTTCTGAGGAGATCGTGTGGGCGGATTACGTGCAGCTCCGGTGTCTGAGGTAAAAATGGCAGCGCAGCTCTCGCGGATTAAAGACTTTGTTCCCTCGAGCGACCCGATGCCTGGCGCGACCTGATTTGCTACCTGAAGACCTGTCACGTATCGGTTTTGGTCGGGACCCTTGCCTGAGATTTCCTCTGACTTTTTTCGCAGGGCGAGGAGAACGAAGCTGCGGCGGCCGAAGTCTTGGACGGCACGCTGGCCAAAGGCTGCAACCACTCCAGTAACTCCGTAGAGAGTTTGTTCAGCTTGCACAGCGGCCAGAGTTCATCTAGTAAGCTGAATCAAACCAATGAACCATTAACTAATAAATATTTAAGTATTATTTGTAGTAAATAAATTAAATAAAATCAAATGACTTCATCGATACAAATTTAAAGTCGGCATGAAGTCTTTTTTAACGGAATATTGTAGTGTTTATTATAAATAACCTATCCGTATGCTTCATTATAAAAAAAAAAAAAAAAGCGATAGCGCGAGGGCGTGGCTATCGTTGTATTCAAATCTGCCTTCTTTTTTAGTAACGCTCTGGCAACGCCTATCTTCCAACGATCCAATCAATTACCGTAGAACGGTGTCAAACCCCGCCCTACATTTTTTTTACATTTCAGAAGCCGTTTCGTTCGGACACACGCCACACTGAGGAAAAGGGACAATCTCAGCTTCCGTTTCATGCCGACTTTAAATCAGCGTTTGGGCTTTTAAAGCTCCAGAAACAGCACCTAGTGGCAAAACATCAATGCTTGTGCTGGCAATATGCTAATGTTTCACTTTGACGTCATTATGAAATGGTTGGGGACTATTTATTGAAAAAAAATAGTAGTTGTCAGTCATTCAGACTCGACTCTTTCTTTTGAGAGACAATAATTTCATGCTTAGTTGTTTCACGCTGTATCAGACGTGCATGAACGTTTTTTAAAAATCCATAATAGGGGCACTTTAAAGTGTAAAACAGAGCTGCTATAGAGGTAAAAATGTATTGCTTACTCACCTAACATTTTGTCACTGATGTGCTTTTGACATTTCAGCCGTGTGGTTTAAGTTTGACTGGTTGTATTTGCATTTCCTGATGCTTTAGGTGGTGTGACCAGCGGCTCTGAGGGTTGCAGTAACAGGGACAGCCTGCGTTTCGAAGAAGACGTGCCCTACACGGGCCAGTTCTGTGGAAGAGCCAAGGTCCACACCGACTTTGTTCCTAGTCCATATGACACAGAGTCTCTCAAACTCAAGGTAAAAACCAACCTGAGATGTTCAGGGATTAAAAAAACCTAACTCAGCTCAGGGCTATTAACATCTTCTTTTTCATTTGTTAGGTGGGAGATATGATTGATATCATCAGCAAACCTGCAATGGGCATCTGGACTGGGATGTTAAACGGTAAAATAGGAAACTTTAAGTTCATCTACGTGGACATGCTGGTGGAAGAAAGCACGCCAGAACCGAGGATCCGCTCCCACCGGAGGAGCAGGAGACCTCGACCCAAAACTCTTCAGGAACTTCTGGAAAGACTCAATTTGGAGGTGCTTAAAATGTCTAATTAAATGCTAAAGCTGGTGATCGTTTGTAATAGCTTGTTATAAGCTCGTTAAACCCACAGATTCACATTCAAACATCTCAAAAACAGGATGTAAAGTATTATCTGATGTTGTCGGCGCTACTTTAACAGACAGAAATGTCTCTGCAGGAGCACATATCGTCTTTGCTGTTGAATGGGTATCAGACGGTGGAAGATCTTCGGGATTTGAAGGAGCAGCATCTCATAGAGCTCAACGTGACTGACCCTGAACATAGACACCGGCTGTTATTAGCGGCAGAGTATCTGCAGGACCCTGAATGTAAGTGGTTAAACATCAGAAGTCATCTAAATAATAATCAACTCCAGGAAAAGGGACGTAGACCCTGATGATCTCTTGGTTTCCAAGACCTTTTTTGGCATTTTAGATTTTTTTTTTTTTAAATAAAAGTTCTCAAAGGATGAGCCCATCAGCGCTGTGATCGTACAGTGTTTTAGATGCTCAAAAACAAACCTCATCAAAGCCACAGAGGTGAAGTGGCAGGTCGAAAACACTGCTTTTCACACATTTCCCCTCAGATAAAAATCTAGTTCCTGTCTGATAATTTTAGTGACATTAAAGTTGAAAACAAAACAAAGATGAGATAAAATATATTATAAAACAAAATAAAAATACAAAAATATATAAAAATGTGCATTTATTTGTATATATATATATATATATATATATATATATATATATATAAATGTACATTTTTATATATAAATATATATATATATATATATATATATATATATATATATATAATATTAACAAAATTATAACAAATTGATTTGTGTATGTATATAAATAAAAACAGTTTGTCACAGAAAATTTAATAAAGATGAGAAAAAAAAATATACCATTTTATTTGGCTTTAAAATCAGATGTTTTATTTATATATATATATATATATATATATATATATATATATATATATATATATAGTATTATGTTTAAATGAATTATTTTATTTAAAAAAAAAACCTTTTCAGTCTTTGTTTTATAATTTGAGAAGCTTGATGTAAAGCAAAACAAAAAACAAAAACTACACTGCTAATGGAAAAAAGTGAATGTCATTTAGGCCAGTTTTGTGCATGTGATGAAAGACCCAACAGGAAGCGCGTTGAGCAGTGAGTTTGCGTGGGTATCCGTCTTTTAATTTCAGAAGCTTAGCCACACCTCACAACCTGAATCACACGCTGCAATACACAGAAAAACATTGCGTGCGTGCGTTGCGCGTTATGAAAACACACTTCCAGGTACCGCATGAATATTAATGCACAATCGTCTGATAACATTATCATGACTCGTGCGTCTTTTTTTCCGATGCAGATAATAATCAGAGTCACGGAGAGAAAGACGAAGAGCCCGAATCTACCTCTGAACAAGTCAAAGCTGAAATCAACGACTGTCCCAGAGACTCGGGCTGTTACATCGGATCTGACTGTTCAGACAACAGTAAAGAGGACACGGAGACCCACCCGGCCCCCCTCAGCCCACCTGCAACACAAGCATAACCACAGCCCTGCATAATGCTGTTTATTTCGTCTTCGCCCTGCCTCTGGTTGGTGACTGTTACCCGCCGGCCGCACGCAACCTATATTACCCACAATTTTTGACTGTGTGAAGGAGCTGTTGCATTAAAAATGTCTTCGACGACACGGATTCTCACATCATGGACGCTGTGAGAAGCAGTTACATGTAAATACGCTGTAAATATGGTGAAAGTGGTGAAGCTTTGCTCTTGTAAACCGTTGAAACTTTGCCTTGCAAATACTAGACAAAACA